>NW_005842655.1:710493-729813 GCF_000455745.1 Alligator sinensis | reverse complement strand
TGGAGAGAGAACAGATTATCACACTGTTATGGAGTGTGGTGGTGAGGCTCTTTCATCATGGTACCTGATGTCCTCCTGTTTTCAGTCAGACTGAAGCCATGTCTACAACAAAGTGGGCTCCACCCTATGGTTCACAGGACCAGAGAGTTCACTATTGCATTACAGACTGTCAGGATCACTGGAGACCCAGCGGAAGTGGAATGGGAATGGTGGGATGAGCAGGGCATAGAGGACCAGGAGGAAACAGAAATGTGGGCGGTGGGAAGGGACTATGAAACGCATTGAAAAAGGAGGCTTAGAGAGATGGGGGTGGGTGTCACAGACCACCAAAGACCAGAACATATTGGGGAGGAGGAAGCTGAGGAGATGAAGACAACAGAGATAGAGGTGGGAGATGTCTAAGGGAACAAAAGGCAGCTACCTAGCCTGGAGCCGGCTCGTGTGAATGGATTAGTAACTTTGGCATCTACAGGAGAAATGCTCTTTTGGGTAGATCTTCTATTACCACTGTTTTTTTTAGTCCGGCATGTAGACCAAGATTGCCAATCAACCTAGCAGCAAAACTTCCCAGTTACCACACCCTAGAAACTCTCATCTGCTTTTGATTCAAGCCAAAGAAATAGCTCCCAGGACAGCAAGGGGCAGGGCATGGGAACAGCTGGGGAAGTGCTTCAGTGGTTCCAGAAAGAGGACAAGCCTTGGGCCAAAGGGAGGGCAGAATCATTACAAAAACAATTTATTACTTTTAGCCATTTAACCAATTAATTATAATAACTTGAGTTCTTAAAATATCATATACTTTATATGCTTTTAGTTTATGGAAATCATACAAAAATGAATGTTTTAAAATGATTTAAACATGTGACAACTGATTACTTAAAAATAATATCTCAGGATTCTCAGCAAAAGCCCTGTACTTTGTTCTAGAAAGCTTCGGGTAGGCTAGGGTTTCTTTAGATGTTGTTTCTACAGAAATAATTACTGTCTCATTCTAGCATGTAAAGATAAACTTGCATATATCTGTACTGAGAGTAACAGGAAAGCTTGGTGCCTTGGAAGAGTGTGTTATATTTCTTGAATATTTATTGTTCATTTTTCCATGTGAAATGTATAGCTCTGGTACAGCCAAAAGAGGAAGATGCATGTGGCCAGGAGAAAGTGAATAAACTAGAGGGTATGTATCTCAGTAGGATGGCTGTGAACCTAGCAGGAAAGTTGCTTGGGGTTCTAGCCTTCACTCTTGTTCCCAATGGAGCAGGAATTTTCCCACTGCTCTCCATCCATTTTATCCAATGACTATTAAATGAAAGATGCAGTAGATCAGCTTGAAGGGGAGGGCTGGAGGGTAGGCTGGATACTACCTATCCATGGTATGATGGTTAGAATATTGTTCTGGGAGACTGGGAAGAGGTAGGTTCAGATAGTTCCCCCAGATAATTCACCTCCTAGAAGTGGGAGCTGCAACGTACTGTGACAATACAGTTTAAAATTAATGAAGATAGTTCCACTCTTTTCCCAGGGTCAAGTTGGAATTTCATGAGGTTATAGCATCTCTTTCTGCTGTTGATCTCTATACTCTTTATATGGCTTCTCTTTTCCAAATATGCTCAGTTCAGCCAGATCTCCAGTTGCCCAATGTCTTCCAGGAAAGCCAATGAAGACATTATATGAATTTCTAAAGAAATAAAGAACAGAAAATAAGTATTGATTCTTATAAACTTGTCAGGGCCTCTTTATAAAGCCACAAAGAAACAAAACAAATGCACACGGCTGGTTCTTCCCCTCTACAAGTTACTTTTAATTAAATGTTTGTAAAAATGTTTTGAGATTGCTGGAAGAGAAATTGCTACTAAGAGGCAAAAGTATTATCACTATTTATAACCTATTATAAAAAAGACCAAGAGTCTCCCATGCCAGCCAGAGGCCATTAAAAACCCACACATCTTGTTCTTGCCTGACATTGCAATAGACTGAGAGGCTGTGGGTGGCCCTGCATTTAGCAGTACCCAATTTTTGGTGTTTTTAATATGTCTATAAATTCTGCTTTACATGGAGTGAGGTGACTTAGCAGTGGGAAGGCATAAAGGATTAGACCACTTCCCTGCTTGAGTTCTCCTGCTTTATCGCACCAGGCCATCCATAAAGCCATAATCAAAACTCCGGAAAGGAGCTCAGGTGTTTACTGAAAAAAGAAATGTGAATAGAAAATGAAGTAGTGCTGAATCCTGGACAGATCTTGCCCTAAAGCTAGCAAAAGAAAGCACATTCCTCATTGTGGTGGGAGGGACACAGTACATACGCTAGGAGGTGTTCAACTCAGTGTTTTTTTTAGTAAAAGAGCCAAACTTATGCTCAGCCCAAAAACTTTAAACCAAAATTCCTTGAGGTTCCTGGCTTCCTGGTGCCATTCTGCTTTCACAAAGCCTGACTTCCTACCAAAGTCTCTGACAGAGTCTGTTACTCTCTCCCTCCCCACAGTAAACTCTTGGCCTAACCAACTCAGCCCATGGTATGTAGGTGTCTCGGGGGGCTGCCCTCTCTGAAAGTCTCTTGAAGCAGCATTAGTTTGATAGTAGCTTGGTGTCAAATGTTTGATGTCAAACCAAAAGAGTCTCATGAGCAAGAATGACACTCGTCGTCACATGTGTCAACCGCTGGCTTTGAAACCACAAATACAGGCAATCCATTTAACACGCAGGTTCCTGCCCACCGTGGCGGTTTACGCTAATTAGGAATTGATTTTCTGTTAGGATAGAGCTTCATTCTTAGGCTTTCATTTTCCTTCTCTTCCTGATAGCTCAGCTGTTCTGCAATAGAATACAGCTCTTACAGCCAGTAAAGTCATAAGTAAGTTTGTTTGCAAGACCCTGTTTTAACTTTCTGTTTGAATTTGTTAATACTACTTATTCAGGCTGAAATTCCCCAGGTGTGCCTGGGAAGCCTGAATAAAATGTAAACAATAAACTTCTCAGTTATTTGAGAGAAGGGTTCATTGAGAATTGTTACTCATTATTTGTCTTTGGGTGAAGTTAATGTATTACATTTAAACCGTACCAAGGGCATTTAAATGTGAGTGTCCATGGCAGCACAGGGAGGGGACAGTGGTGGCACAGGCGCTAAGGCACACAGTTAACAGCCCAGAGGTTGCAAGGTCGAGGCCATAACAGAAGTGCTTATGGCACGGTTCTGTCAGATGTCAACAAATCTACAAATTCTGCTAAATATTTTGTAACAAGGACAAAAAAAAAAAAAAAGGAAAGGAAAAAGGCTTTTTCTTTAAAGGCAATGCCAGAGCCAATGTCACTGCCAGCTCTTTCTCAATTTGCATCTGTGAGATGTCTGTCCAGGCAGGACCGCTCACTGTCAAGGCTTCCACCCAGGTCCTGGTTCAGTGGTGTGGAGCCTGCAATTTGCAGGTTCCTTCTAGTGACAGCCAGGTGGGGGAGTGGCTGCCATGTGAGTGGTGCCTCCAGGTGGTGTCCCTCAGGGAGCAGGCAAGAGAGCTACAGGGGGAGGTGGCAAGGCTCTGAAGCATCCGTCACCAGGAGGGCTTCATTGATTCAATGCTGGAGGAGACACCTAGGACTGCAGAGGAAGGACTGCCAGAGGCAGCACTAGAGAAGGAGAAGGATGTGAACTCCAAGGAAGGTGGATGTGCACTCCCAGGAAGATGGAAGTTTCAAGCTTGACAGATAGAGATAAAGCAGAAGCCTTTATCTCTACCTGTAGCAGTCTGCCTGGAGAACAGATATGAAGCCCTAGCAACAGAGGAAGAGGAGCGTGTTCTGTTGGTGGAGAAGGCCAGACCAGGCATCCCCAAGGCTGGGAGGATTGAGACCATTGCCACCAAGAGAAAACAACAGGTGGTGGTGGTTGGAGACTTCCTTCTGCAGGGGATGGAGGCATCCATCTGCCAGCCTGACCTTTTGTCTCAGGAGGTCTGCTGCTTGCCTGGAGCCTGGATCCAAGATGTAACGGAGGGATTACTGAGACTCATCCAGCCCTCTGACTACTACCCCATGCTGCTCATCCATGTGGGCACCAATGATACAGCCATAGGGGACTCTGAGCAGATGGGCTCTGGGTGCAAGGGTAAAGGGGGCAGGAGCTCAGGTGGTGTTCTCCCTGATCCTTCTGGTCAAGGGGAAGGGGCTGGGCAGGACATGTACATAATATAATATACATGTGATATAATACTGAGGCCTATTACATGTAATATATCTCATCCAGTGCCCTAAATGCCCAGATGGAAAATATATAGAAGAAACCAAGTAACAACTGCGTACCAGAATGAACGCACACCAAAAATTGATGGATTTATGGAGTTTATAACTGGGTTGCCATCTGAAAACCCCAGGTAACTTGTCTGCATTTTACAAGCTACATTCTTCTATCACCAGCTCTACATTTCCCCCTTTCCCCTGCCTCCTGTTTCACACCTACTGTCTTCTGCCCCTCTGATCCTCACTGCCAGGAATTTGCATTTTCACAGACCTGCATTTTGGCTTCTGTTCTACCCAAGAGAGCACACAGTTCACCAGCAGACTCTCAATATGCCTGAAGAAGGGTGTTTGTGCCCAAAAGCTTGCAAAGAACAATTTTTTCCGACTATTTAGTTGGTTGAATGAAAAATATCACATTTACCCAAAGAACTTTGTCTGCCTGTGTCCTTACCAGGGGTGGGCAAAATGTGGCCCGCAGGCCAGATGCGGCCTGCCAGGCCATTCTATCCAGCCCATGGGGCCCCTAAAAAAATTTAGAAAATTAATATTTACCTGCTCCTGACTGCCTGTCATGCAGCCCTCAATGGCAATGCCAAAACTCAGTAAGCGGCCCTCCACCCAAAATAATTGCCCGCCCCTGCCTTAGACCAACACAGCTACAACCAACAACCGTAGGCTTTCTTGGCATTTATACATTTTCTCTGGGAGTGCGTGGGGTGGAGGAGGGGAGGGGTACTTTAATTAGAGCGGCTCTGAGAGCTGCTTTAATTAAAGCGCTCAGAACATCTTTTTTGTCAGCATACTCATGCTGAAAAATGGCAGCAGGAGTGCTTTAACTAAAGCTCGTTGAATGAGGTTTAGTTAAAGCACCTCGCCACCATTTTTCAGCATGGGGATGCTGGTACATGAGACTCTGGAGTCTGCTGCAGCATTGTAATTACCACACTCCAGCAGACTCAATTAATCGAGTCTGCTCGTGTATAGGTGCCCTCTGTTACACTAAACCAATATATAACTCTCTGCTGGACCTGGACTCTTCTGATCCAGGGCTAGTAAGAAGTCTCATGCACTTGTATAAGCTGTTAACTGAGCAGAACAGATCTAGAGGCAGCACTTCCCCTGAAATAGCAGTGCTCTGTCAGATAAATTACTCTGAACACAAAACCTGAGAGCACAGAATGATACTAAAACATGAATTCTGAACTGTCAGGATAACATGGGGAAATGGACTTTATGGGAGCCTGAACCTGAAATCAATAAACCCAGAGAATTCTGGGAAGAAGTCTGAAAATGGACTTTGAAGGCTTGTTACTCATCTGCATGACTGATGTCCAAATTCAGCAACATCTTCTGTATTGATCTTGTGTCCTACCTAGTAGGCTGTTTAACAAATATTTAAGAACATACGACTTACTGAAGAGCCAAAATAATACAAGAGATCAGCAGCCCGGCTGCTCCCCCTGCTCAATGGCCAGAATAGTCTTCAGTAAGATACAGAAGCACACAATGGGTATTGTTACAGTTCCAGCTTTTACTGTCAGAAGCTGTATTAAAGCGCACCCCAAGAAACCAATCCTCATTTTAGCAAAACCATGCTGACCAAGATCTCATAGCTAAATAAACTTTCACAGCCAGCCCAGGGAAAATCCTTTCCTCTTTGGTGGATGATTTGATGCAAACTGGGGGGAGTAGCCCAGCCAGCCAGACCACTCACTGGGGAATGTGAAGATAAACTAAGTTAAGTTTGTCAGGCTCATACTCTATAGTAATGAGCATCACAGAGAACCCTATTATAGCATGGATAATTCTGTGTTCAGTACCATGGTTGGAGGGTCATGGTGCATAAGGCCACTAAATGAACGATAAAGATAAGAAGAATCAGCAAACAGCCTCTTTCCTTAAACCCAACTCATCCAGTGGATTAAACATGAGACTGATCCCTGGAAAATGGGATCATGGAATTAAAGGCAGTATCAGATTGCTTCCACAGCATGGGGGATGGCAGATCACATATGCCAAAGAGACTAGAATCACGAGCAGCCTGGTTTCTGGCATCTTCTCGTGTTTGAGTGTGTAAATTTGCCATCTTAGCCTTCTTTTGTAAAATGTTCAAGTGTGTAGTTTACTACTGAGGCCTATACTCAGTGCTGCATAGTTTAATTTTTGTGCGTTCTTTCAAGAATGTGAAGGAAACCAACCTACTAGAGCAGAAGTACTCAGCCTCTGGCCCATGGGCCAAATCCAGTCTGTGGAGCCACAGCATCTGGCCTGCAGAGCTCCCCACAAGTCGGGAAGTTTGACGGAAGTGGCAGTTAATGCTGTCACCCTTCCCCGCTGCCAAATTCCCAAGTCGTGCAGAGGGCCCAGAGCTGGACCACATCCCCTCTCCCTGCATAGCTAGGTCAGGGCTGGATGGGGCTCTACCACTCCTGCCCCAAGTGCCAGATTGGGACCACTGGCACTGTCCATCTGACCTGCTGGGCAAAAAGGTGCTAGAGCATTTTATATGCATTGCAAATCGTCACACAAGATACCTCAGCATGCAGGCAAGTACTCAGCAGATCAGGGCAGAGGTAATAAAGGTTAAGTTCTCAGACAATAAGCCAGTTCTAGGGTTCCCTGGGAATCGGGCCCAAATTCCACCTTACATTGTTCCTCTCACTTTTTCACTGAGGAATTTTTATCCTATTCCTACTCTGCTCTGATGAGGTCCCACCAAACATAATCTCCCAAGAACCATTCCCAGATGCATTGGAGAGAAGTGAAAGCCTTCTGGCCTCTAGCAGAAGTGAGGTAATGGTTTTTGTGCCTGGCTATAAGGAAAAGGAGTTGTGATGTCTCCCATGGGGCCAGGGGGATGGGGTGAATAGTGCAAAGAAGAGGGCAGAGAGAGATGGGCTTTAATTGAAATGAATCTACTAACTCCTCTACTACTGAGATGAGACCGTGCCAGCTGCTTTGCAGGAAAAGTTCTTTGACTGCAGAGCCATGGAAGAGAGTCACTTGATTCTCCATGTTCTGCTTCAGTTTACAAGGACAGCACTACTGGAGGGGGGCATTAAAGCTTCAAATGACTGATTTGTAGCATCATCTTTTGAGAAGGGTTGCCCTGTTCCAAAGCAACCCAGGCCTGTCCTGGCTGCATCCTTCAAACGGGCACAATCTTCATTTCCTCCCCTGCCAAGCCCCCTCCTCAGCCTGCTCCAAAACAAGAAAAAATTTCCTGCTTCTTCTAAGCAAACAGTGTGATGTTCTTCTAATGCACTGACAGCTACTGCCCTAAATCTTCTGCCAAAGCCGTCCCTTCTGATTCTTGAGCAGAAAAGCAATCTGCTATTCTCGTTTTAAACAGACAATCCCACATCTGGCCTTCTCCCAGCTGCCTCCTGGAGTGACCGGTGAGGCCAGCCTGAATGTCAGAAGACCAATTTGAAAAGGACCTAGCCCTGCGGGAGCTGACTCAGCTCTTGGTGGCACTTGTGGAGAGATCCAAAAGGAAACTGGTGTTGGTTCAGAGATAATCTAAATGGGCTGAACTATCCAAGTCTAGTTCTAGTGCCAGAGGAGAGGGCTCATCCCGTTACGCTGAAGGCTGCCGTAACATCCATAATGTGTCTTCATCTGAGAATTGCAACTCTGCAGTTTGCTTTCTGGAGACTGAAATTGCCTTCATTGCTTACTTTGGCAAGGCTGTTTCAATGAAGCACTCCGCAGCTCTCCTCCTAGGTCCGGGGCAGGCAATTATTTTGGGTGGAGGGCTGCTTACTGAGTTTTGGCAAGCCATCGGGGCCACATGACAGGCAGCCGGGGACAGATAAATATTAATTTTCTAAATTTTTTAGGGGCCCTGTGGGCTGGATAGAATCGCCTGGCAGGCTGCATCTGGCCCGTGGGCCGCATTTTGCCCACCCCCGTCCTAGGGACTGCTACTCCGGGTTAATCCTTATTATCAAGAGTTATAAAACTCTACGGAGTTGTATAGAGGAGAAGGAAGACACTACACTACTGTTTCAGTTCTGCAAAGCTACTTTATCCAAACTTCCTCCCCACTTTTTTCCAATCTTATGCTGGTTTTGGAACAGATTAAGAGCTGGTGCTTAATAGTCTGAGACCCAGGCTTTAGTTTGAAAGAAGCCCTGAGTCACCTAGCCCTTTCTAAGACATCAGTACTGTTTCTTCCTTTGAAATTCTCTGGTTTGTTTCTTGAAATTCCTCCTCCATTCATCTGCATGTGGCAGTGCTAGAGTCATTTTGTTCACAGTACTCGCCCACTCCCCAGAGATCTCTGTCCTCCTTTTTCTGACTTGTTTCGAAGGTTTTTCAGCTTTGGTGCATCTCAAGTGTATGGACAAAGTAGAAGGGGGAAGGGAATTATTTCCTTTCAGCAGTTCCATGCTAACTGCCAGTGTGCATGCTTTTACCCCACAAAAAGTGGAAGATAAACCTCTCTTTCATCCAGGACTCATCTTTTCTAAGTTAGTTTTCGTGGAACATGAAGTAAAAGGATGCACACAGGCAATTGCCACAAAGGAACTGACCCGTGGTAAACCCCTGTTCGATTTTGCCCTGCATTAAGTAGAACGTTTGCCCCATCCTATAGGTTAATCGCATTTATTTGAATGTGTACACTGTACAGCAAGCAGAAAAAAGTGCTTTAAGAGTCTGAACCAGAGCACCTTTCTTCAAGGCTTTTCTGCTAGCGGCAGGAAAGATAGAGAAAAACATTATTGTGAAAATGCTTTGGTGTTTCAGAGAGGTGATTGGTTTCACACAATAATCATAGCATTATGTGATTTAGTCTATCATAATAAATGATAATTATATTCCAACTAGAGGGAAGAACAATTATTATTATTATTTTTTGCAGATAACGTATTTGCTGCAAAATGCAGTTTAGGGGGTGGTGAAACCTATTCCCAAAATAACAGGTTGAAGTGAATTAACAAAATAGCTGCAGCTGAATTTTAAATGACAAATTTCAGCTTATTGAAATGAGCTGTTTGACTCTTTGGAAAACATATAATTTGACCTGCAATGGAACATTACATTTTCAGCATCTTATATTAGCAACAAAGGAAATGAAGCGGCAAAGTCAGAGAAGTTCCCTGGTAGCCTCTTGATTTGATTGTCAAGATGCTCTTCAGGGAAATGAACTCCTACCTCCTAGAAACATGTTCTTTCTCCTGGGATACAGGGCATTCTCAGGTGGGCTTTGCTCTATTTCTCCCATTGAGGATGTTACACTTTGTATAAATTACTTTACATTCATTAAACAAGAGAAAGAATGACTCTAGGGGCTGGTGGTTAAGGCGTTCAGTTATCAGGTGGGACACCTGTGTTCTAATAGATGTTTTTAAGGGTATGATAACAAAATGAAGAGCTCCAACATCTGTAAGCTACCTTATTTTACTCTGTAGTCAGACGAATAGAGGCCTTTCTGAAAAGTCAGTTCCCGTCTTCCCCCTGCAACGTGAGATATTTAACTCTCTTGGTAAAAGAGGGAGGGGAATTGTCCTCCTGCGGTAACTTTCTGTGAACCTAGCCTTTTATTTCCTTAGCTGTTATTACAAGTGACCCAAATGAAACATTCCTTTTCTGGTTGAATGAAACATTTTTGTTTAATCTGAAATGAAAGTTTAGGGGTTTTCAATGAGGAAAAAATGTCAAGGAGACTTTCTGTTCAGTTGAATCACAAAATCGATTATTTGCATAGGTCTTATTCAGATTCCATTTCTTTTCTTTTTTTTTTTCATTTGTCTTTTGTTAACCAGCCGTCCTTTGTCTCAGAAGCATATCAGTATCTGTGATTTTAGTTACTGCAGCTGCCTCATTTTCCTTACTGCGTTTTAATCTTGGACAATCTTTGCTATTCCATCAAATGGACATCACGCTGCCACTGCAGCTTCATAATTCCAAGTGTCCATCCAGCAGCCTCTCTTGTCATATTGTTGTTTCATTAAGTAGCTCATTGGGACAAGCTAATACATTCTATATTTTACTTTATTTTCTGCTCGTGGACCTTGATTATCCTGAAGATATATCTATAAGTTAGGATGCCCATTTGCCATATTATTTTTCTTATCATGCAAAGTGTTTCATATGCCAGAAGCAGGGGAGGTATGTGAGTGCAATTTGATATGGAGACCCAAAGAATTACCATATCAATTGATCAAGAAAATGGACTATACTTCTTGTTCTGCATCAAAACATACTTAAATCAGGTTTCCTCTTCAGATTGTATGTTTTTTTGATCAAAATTTTTCTGAGAGGAGATCCAGAATGGCGGAAAATATTTCTACCTATCTATTAGAGGAGATGACTAGGGATCATTTCCAAAGGAAATTTCCATGGAAGAATTTCTTTTATATTTGGGAAAGCTGAATTCTCTCAAGGTTACACCAAAGATTTATAATCCAGATATTTAATTTCCTTAATTTTAATTTATTTTATTTAGTTGATTTCCTGAAAGCTTGCCCTAAGACAGGGGTAGGCAATTATTTCAGCTGGAGGGCCGCTTACTGAGTTTTGGCAAGCTATTGGGGGCCACAGGGGTAGTCCTGCCCCTTGGCAGGTGCCCCCCCGGTCACCATCTTGGGACTAGAAGTCGCACCCCCTAACTCCTGACTTTTGCCACCAGAAGTCCCTCTCTTTGCCCCCAGAAGTACTCCTTTCAGCAAAGGGGGTTGCCATCTCAGAACCAGAAAAAATACCAAATTATATTCTAAAAATCAAGCATCTATTACAACATTCATTAATTTGATTAAAAAAATATTTTTGTCCTGATTTTTACTTGTATTTGTGTAGTGTATATAGAGGTGATTGTGTAATAGCTTAAAATGAAGTCTTATTCTTGTATATTGTGGGGGGATATGGGTGGGTGGGTATAGGTTTGTTGAGGGCTCTGTGTGTGTGTGTGTGTGGAGGGGTTTGTGAGGGGTGGATAGGTGTGGGTGTGTATGGGGGTGTGGGTGTGTGTATGTGGGGTGGGGAAGCATGTGGGTGTATGTGGGATATGGATAGGTATGGGGTTTGTGGGGGCTGCGAGTGTGGGGGGGGGGGGGGATGTGGGGGCTGCGAGTGTGTGGGGGGGAGGGTAGCTGGGGAGGGTTGTGGCATGTGTGGAAGGGGAGGGTGGCTGGGATGTGGGAGGGGGTCTGGGTTGTGTGTGTATGGCAGTCTCTCTTGTGTATGTGGGGTGGGGAAGCATGTGGGTGTATGTGGGATATGGATAGGTATGGGGTTTGTGGGGGCTGCGAGTGTGTGGGGGGATGAAGTCTTATTCTTGTATATTGTGGGGGGATATGGGTGGGTGGGTATAGGTTTGTTGAGGGCTCTGTGTGTGTGTGTGTGTGGAGGGGTTTGTGAGGGGTGGATAGGTGTGGGTGTGTATGGGGGTGTGGGTGTGTGTATGTGGGGTGGGGAAGCATGTGGGTGTATGTGGGATATGGATAGGTATGGGGTTTGTGGGGGCTGCGAGTGTGTGGGGGGGAGGGTAGCTGGGGAGGGTTGTGGCATGTGTGGAAGGGGAGGGTGGCTGGGATGTGGGAGGGGGTCTGGGTTGTGTGTGTATGGCAGTCTCTCTCTCCTGCTGCTCCTGGCCCTGGGGCACCAGTGCGGGTCTGTGCTCCTGTTCGCCACCACTTCCTGTTCCTGTCTGCTACTGCTGCTCTTCTCCTGCCGCTTCCCCATTCCCTGCCCCACTCGCCGCTCTGGCATCATGTCCCAGCTGTATGGCTGAGACTGCAGGATGGGGGAGGAGCAGGCTTGTTCTGGCCAGCACTGCATGGAGGCAGCCGAGAATCACAGGGACTCCTGCTGAGTCTTGGAGTGATATAGCTGGGAATCACATGGTGCTGGAGTGGCCAGCGGGCAGGAAAGTGGGGAAATGGTAGCAGCAGGCAGAGGGGTGCGTGGCAGCGAGTGGGCACACAGGAGTGCTGTGACAGCTGGGCGGGAGCACAGGGCCTGCGTAGGCATCCCAGGACCAGTGCCAGCAGGGGCCTTGCGTGGGGCAGCAGGAGCATGAGGCTGGGCTGTCAGGACTCTATGGAGCCATGCCAGCTCCCCACTTTCCCTGCTGGCGCAGCCCAGCCCAGCTCCATAGAGCCCCTGCCAGCCCTGGCCCCACACTCCTGGTGCCCTACCCTGGGCCCCTGCTGGCACTGGCCCTGGGACACTGGCATGTGCCCCACGCTCCCACCCAACTGTCACTGCACTCCTGCATGCCTGCTCACTGGCACTTGCCCCTCACCCCCCACCTGCCGCTGCCATTTCCCTGCATTCCTACCCGCTGCCACTGAACTCTGGCACCACATAGTTCCCAGCTGCATGGCCGGGACTGCAGGACTCAGCAGAGGTCAGCCCAGCACTGAGGACTGGGGAAATCACCTGCGGTCCTCCCCTGCCTCCCCCCTGAGTTCTTATCTGAATGTCCCTGTTGTGTGGAGGGAGGCAGGGAACAGCCCCAGAGCTGGGGTGGGGCGGGACCAACTTTGCTGCTGCCGCTGCTGGGTTCTGCCACTGGCTCCCTCTGGGTCCTACTGCTGCTGGCTCCTGTCATCTTTGACAAGCAGCCAGGGGCAGATAAATATTAATTTTCTAAATTTTTTAAGGGCCCCGCAGGCTGGATAGAATGGCCTGGTGGGCCGGATCCAGCCTGTGGACTGTATTTTGCCTGCCTCTGCTCTAAGACCTAAGATACAAGATATAAGGCATTTACAAGCACCTGAAAATGAGTCTTTTCATGAAATAGTGTTGTTTTTGTTGCTACTAGATTATTTAAAACCTTGAACACATTACTGTGGGCTGTTCCACAGTCATTTAAAGTATATGATGCCCTATCACATGCAAGAAGATGCAGAAGTATTTAAAATTGCTTTCTTTATTCTGAAGAGCTTGCTTTGAACAAATAAACAAAAACTTTGATTACCCTATTTTGCCTAATCATTAAATATCTCTTCTCCAGCCTATAGATTGTATATCTGTTACTGCAAACCAGCATTTTCAATTCATTCAAATGAACTATGATACAAAAATTATGGTAAAACTATTTTAACCACTGTTTTAAAAAAGCTGTTAGTGTCTTAGCTGATTCTTCAAAGATTCTGGATATTTCCATATGTACAGATTTATGATTCTGTCATCATTTTCCCTTCAGAAACACTAGCAGTTTATGTATGTTTCCACTACAGTCACTTGTGAGGGTTGCTCGTACACTTAGAAATTCAGTGGTGGGAATTAAATAGAGAAGAATTTTCCTATTGAGGATCAAAATATTCTGTATTGCTGGAGTCAAATTCTCTAAATCTTGCTCAGATACTTAACCCTACAAGTGAGCCCAGGGAAGTCAGGCTATTGTGTAAGTTTTATTCTCTGTAGGAGTGAGGGTGACAGAATTAGGTCTTTTGGGACTGCTTTAAAAATGATAAATAAAAATAAATAAGAGAAAAACTGGAATTAGCCATTTTAAATAGGATTAAGCAGCTTACACATCTGGGTTTTGTTTCCTTGGCATTTAATGCTAGGCCTGACAGACCAATCTGAAGGCAGGGTAGAGATGCACCTTTTAGACTAGCATGACTAACTGCCTCTCTCTGCTCATGGATGAGACCAGGGGCAGGCCCAGAATGCAGCAGCATGGGCAGCCCCTCTTCTGCTGCCACTGCTGCAATCCCTGGCTGACCCAGGTGCAGGGGTAGTCCCAGAGCCTCTACGGCTGTGGGCTCCTGCTGTGCTGAGTGCTGGGCTCTGTAGGGGACACTGGCAGTGGTGTGCAGGTTCTTCCTTCCAGTGGCAGGGAGCAGACTCTGGAAGGAGGAACCCACATGTCACCATTACTGCTGTTCTGGACTGAGCCTGGTTCCCACCCAGCTGCTCCCTTCAACATGGGGCAGGAGCAGCTTTGGCGCTTCAATATATTCAATCTCTTTCCACTTTTGTAAAGATGGAGGTACTGCATATATCCCACACCATCGTCTAGATCAGTGGTTCTCAACCTTTTTAAACTCAAGGCACCCCTTGTTAGACTCAAGGCACCCTCCATAACTTTTGTGAATTGAACAGTACCTCATTTCAAAAACCAATTTATTTACTGTGGTGCTTACCTCCTTACAGAGGGAGGGGCCAGGCAGTGGGAGATGGTGAGCAGTGCGGCGGAGAGAGCTTGAGCCTGATCATACCTGCTTATCTCCTCACACTTCCTTAAGCACCCTTCAAAGGATCTCATGGCATCCCAGTGTGCCCTGGCACCCTGGTTGAGAATCACTGCTCTATGTACTGCATATCTCCCATTCTGTCCAATACATCTTGCATGTGCCCAATAAGATCCTATGCATGTGTCATATTCAATTCCACATCGTACAAACTGTATATTCCATATCAACTTATGCAAGCTCCATATGCCCCATACAATTCAATACATCTGCTTGTATCTACTGCCCTCCTACATATACTGCATGAATTCTATGCCATCCTACACTTGCTGCCTATCTACATAGTGCTGTGTATATTCTGTCACTGATTTGGGATCATTTTTAATATTTGTTTTGTAAAAGTTGCTAAGTTCTCTATTTGAGGATGGCTTTTTGTGATGCTCTGTGTATTCTCTCTCTCTCTCTCTCTCTCTTTCTCAAGGTGAAGATAAGTTAGAATAAAAGTAAATTTGTCTGAGACATCCACATTCAAGTTGTGCCAGTTACCGGCATCAAAGCTTATTTTGCCTTTCGGCACATCCCTGAAAGAGAGAAGCTGGCACCAAGATGAAGAGATGATGTAAATCACCAGTGGGATATTTCCAGTTTCTGTCACAGGGAGGCCCAGAGATATTACACTGCAGTGACATTTTTAACTTTTGCAGTTCAGCTGCTCTGGACCTGATGGTATCTCAGATTCTGGCAGCAGTAGTAATGCAGTAGTGATCAAGCAATAACCCCCCTTAAATCTTTTTATGAAAATAAGTATGGTTGAAAAGCAAAAGAACTGAGGCAGTTCCCAGAGTCTTCTCTCCACGTGATAATACCAATTCTGGATCTGAAAACACTTGACAAATACTAATGAAGGAATCTTGACCACCCCAATTTACCTATGGGGAAATCAAGGCACAAAATAACTTAGTCTTGGTCACAAGGGGTCTCTGCAACAATGGGAAAAGAAGACAGATGGCTGCATTTCTGTTCCTTTGACAGCACCTGATTTTTCTTTTTCAAGGAGCAAATTCTCAATCCCAACGTGGAAGATCCAAGGGGCAAAAAGATTCCTGAAAGGCCTGTGTTGATGCTTTCACAACAGGTCAAAGATAACCCAGTAATCCGTGCTCCATACACCACAAACCGACTAGATGAGCAGGGCTGTGGGGAGCAGCTTCCTGTGCCTGGTAGATGCTGGGCCAATGGCACTTGCTCTGCCATTGCCCCATGATGAAATTTCTCCAGTCAAGCTGATTTCCAAAATGTTTCAATAACTTGCTGTCTTCCTGGGGTTGTGTGTGAGCAAGTCTTTATTCTAAGAGAGCAGAGTTATACAGAGAGTCCCAAGATGGGATGGTCTGGATTTGCTAATCAAAGCACTACTGGGAGATTGAATCAACACCAAGTTACTGTTGGGAAAGGCCCAGAGCAGTGCAATAGTGGAGTCTGCTGTGGTGCAGCCCTCAAATGGAAATGCACAGCAGATACACTCAAGATTACAAAAAAACAAGATAAGCCCGGGTGATTTATTTCCAATGTGGAACATGCACAGCTCATTGCAGAACAGCATGATAATTAAAAGCTGGCATGAGGTCATCTCAGGCAGAGCTTAGATGTGAATTTATGGCTATGTCTTAACAGAACTAAGTCACCCCTACACTGCTCAAAACCTTTCAGAAGACCTATCCTAAACTAGGTGTGGCTTTATTTTTCACTAACTCTGTGGATCTCTCTTGCTGTCAGTCAATCTAGAACTGCGTTGATACTTTTTTGCTGCAAGATCTCCTTCTTTGGCATAGATGGGAGAGGTTCCTGTTTCTACACTCACTGGACCCAGGTTATATCCTCAAAGATGACCCAACAAGGGATGCTATTGCACCTGGCCATGCTGTCTGTAACCACTACAAAGCATTTTTCCTCCTGGAATAAAAAACAGGATGCCTGTTATCCACGTTCCTACTGCTGCTTTTACCTATGCAAGTCACTGGCAAGTCATGTGCATTGCACCAATCAGTATGAGACAGCCCACGCAGAAGGTAAAAACCCTTTGGACCCTTCCCCACTTCTGTTAGTTCTGTATCTGAAGGTTTAAATCCTATTGTTATGCCATGTGGTTTTGAGCAAAATGTCCATAGTTAGGGGAAAGTGTTATGGGAGACACCTCTATACTTATTATTGAAAAAGAGAAAGGGAGGAAGAGAAAGAAGAAGCTGTTCTTTTAAGGCAAGGCAGCTCAGACTATCGCCCTTGCAGGGTTATATAAGCCAAGCAGTAGGGCTTGCGGGACAAAAAGGTTCTAGGAGTGCAAGAGTGAGGAACTTTTATGGTATAGATCTAGGGAAGCTGGATACCAGAACCTGTAACTGTTCTGGAAGGCCCCGTGCTGGGGAATCCCACCTGCATCTAGGAAGAGCTGTGATAAAGCTATGCGGGAAGACATTCAGTAAGGACTGAATTTGTTGTGAGGTGTCCTGGACACACGAGCCTGAGCCAAGAGGCATGGGATGGCTGTGAAGGGAGCTGGGAGGCTGGAAGCAAAGTGCCATGTGGGAGTGTGCAGACTGCTTGTTGACCTGGTGGACTGTTTTTGGCCTGACAAGCTGCATTGGAGTGAGTGAGAGATTGATTTGGGCTGGGGAAGCCCTGTGGACTGATCTGGGGATAACAAAATGGGACCAGTTCAGGCTGACTGGCCCTTGAGATCATTTGGGTGGATGGAGCAGCAGTTTGCAAAGACAGGATACAGCAGTGCCCTAGAAAGGAAGGGGTTGACGCAAATGGGGAGAGGTACCTGAAGGTATTGCTCTCCAGCCAGCCTGAGGGCCATTCATCTCCCCTGGCAGCCCAGAGACCTTCTCTTGGAGATGCAGAAACACTTCTCTTTAGTTTCATCACTCATCTCACATGTACTTTTTATGATGAAAATGTGGTTGTCAAAATAGAGTGGTGAAGAGCAAGCTGTGGGACTTGTTTGGTTATCCATGGAGTGAGAAGTCAGTGATAGGTGGCATTTGTGAACTTCAGGTGAGCACAGAACTCTTCTGCTAAAAGCCAGTGGTTTGGAGTTTTGTGAGAAACTGCAAGAAGCTCACAGAATTGCAGGGAAAAATTGACTCTGAATCCTGCCAGCAGCAGTAGTGATTCCAGTTCATGTTAAAACTCAGGGCACTTGTACATGTGATGCCATTACCACGTACGTGTGACAAAAATGTCACTTCGTGTAGCTTAATGGCATCACTCTGTACATATGCAAGACTTTTGGGGGTTTTAAAAGAGCTTGCATCGTTGCAAACTGAACTACATCCTGATGTAGCTTAGTTTGCAACGATGCGTTGCAGCTATTAGCTCAGCCCCTGGCCGCGGGAGAGGCGGGCAGGCTCCACAGAAAAAAAGGATTGAAAAAAAGTATTAGCACTTTTTTATCTTGGTACTTCATGCTCCTACAGCAGCACACCACTTCCATTCACAGATTCAGCCTACAGCACTCCTGCCAGCTGAAGAGATATTCCTTTTACAGAGACAGGAACAGGGAGATGAAGTGACTTGCTCAGTGTTGCATAGGAAGTCTGAGGCCAAGCCAGGGGCCAAACCTGTTCGATACAGATCTGCAGTCTCATTTTGGTCCCTTGGTTACAGTCCACCTGACCATGAAGCACAGAGGGCAGAATCCTATAATGTACCCAAAGGGAAGTTACACAGCATTTATGCACAGATTGTGATCCTATTACAGGTGGACGGTAAAGGCACAAGATCCAGATGACTAGAGAGCATGTCCAGTACACTACATTATGGCTGGGCAGATGCGTGGCTTTGTACATGGGTACCTGGGCAAGTGCAAGTCCTGAAACTGTAGCCAGGCAAGAACCCCTGACTAGCAGGTGTTAGACAGAGGGGGATCCCTCCTCTTCTTTCTTCATTTAGCCTAATAACCTAGTGGTTTAGGCACTTACCTAGGAAGTGGGAGGCCCAGGATCTAGGTGCCCTCGTGCACATCCACACTGCATGTAAAATAGGGTAACTGGGCACAAGCATAGATGCTGACTTTCTTTTTACCAGTGGGTGCTTGCAGACATAACTCCCCCCAACCCCCCACCAAAACAGTGCTTTATTTCCAATTGGCACATTCCTGTGCTGAACCCTGCACATGTCCAGAGGAGGCAGCTCGTTACTTCTACTGGGCTCTACAGCATCTGTAAAGATCAGGCTCTTTAGTAGGGCTTCTTTTGGTGTTTTTATCTAATAGCTGATTGAATTAGCTTTAGCTAAAAGCGCCAAAAAGCCCTGCTGAAGCACCTGATCTTTACAGACACTGCAGAGCTGGGTGAAGTAACTCGCTGCTGTTTCCAGTAAAGCACATTTTTGTTTGGTTGGGGTTTTTTTAACATCTGCAAGCAGCAAGGCTGTGGCTCGTGGGTGCTGAGCACCTGCTAATTTTTTTCAGTGGGTGCTTGAGCCCCATAAAACCCATGGAGTTGGTGCCTATGTGCACATGTGCCAGAAAAGCAATTGTGCTGCTGAGGAACTGCCATTTGGGTGTGGAAAATGAAATACGATTTTGCCTAGCAAGTCCCCAGTCAGTGTCAAGTGTGCCACTGAAACTGGTGTGGGGTGTCAAGCCTTGGCCTACATGGAATAGATGGGGACTTTCCTTCCAGAGCACGAAAACCCCTTTTTTCATGCTCTGCTAATTTATTGATGTGAAGAATTAATTTTTGCGTGTCACTTGGGAGCTGGAAAGAAATTGGGAGAATTTCATCCCCACTGACACTTTTCAATAGGATAAGTGCTTTGTCAGTGAAGTGCTCGCTCAGCCATAGCTCCCAAGTTGTTTTGCTATCACAATGCTGTAATGAGCACTGGCACTGGCGATACCTGGCATTATCACTTTATGATTATTACTGGTTAGGCGCCTA
>NW_005842655.1:707986-710462 GCF_000455745.1 Alligator sinensis | reverse complement strand
TGGAATGCTTTTAATGCATGGCAATGGTCTCATGGGGTAATGCGAGCTGAATTCAATTATTATATCTGTGTGCTCACAGTTAGTAACATAACAGTCATGCTCTAATGGATGATTAGCACCAAAATTGTGCTAATGCCAGGAACAGTCATTTATGGTTATTTGTATTCAACTCTTTGGGTCCCTAGCGTTTTGCTCAGGCTGTTTGAGGAGGCTCCCACAACAGCGTTTGCCTTGGTTTATGGCATCCCCTGAAGAGTAATAGCTAGTAGGGCTGTGCAAAGCTTTGGGTGGTGATTTGATTCGGAGGAGATTCGACCCAATTCAGTGGCCGAATCTCTGAATCCAAATTGAATCAGGGGACTAATTCAAAGGTGCGAATCAATTCAAAGCTTTCTGAATCTTTGGAAAAGATGCTTCTCTTGGCATCTCCTTTTAAACAGTCCAGGCTTCCTCCTGGGCCAGTCAGCGCCTGCTCCCAGTGGCACGTGTTCCCCCCCGGCCCTGGAGCCAGTGTGCCCTCCAGTTTCTTCCCCCAGACCTCTTCTCTGGCATGCTGGGGAAGACTCCTCCTGGTGAGGTTCCCGCTGATGCTGCCGGTTCCATGGGGTCTAGCATGGGCTGCATCCCAGCCCCTGCTACAACCTCCCATTTTAAAAGGAAAGCTTTCACTTTTGTTTGTTGACATTTGACAGCAAAAGGGTTTTTTTCTCTGCCAACCCAGTTTTTAGCTCTCTTAGTAGCCTCCCCAACTCTTGTCCCTTTCCTTGGTATATAAAACCCCTTCTTTCTGCCAGTCCATTTCTAGCATCTGATGTAGCTGGTTATTGCCTTCAAAAGCCCATGCCTTTCTCAACCAGTTAGTCTCTAAGGATGTCTTTACACGTGCTCTGTGTGTGAGGGGGAGCGCTTTAATTAGAGTAACTCTGAGAGCCACTCTAATTAAAGCACCCACAGCATCTCGTGTATCAGTGTCCTTGCACTTAAAAATAGCAGCAGAGGTGCTTTAACTAAAGCTCATTCAATGAGGTTTAGTTAAAATGCCCCCGCCACCATTTTGAAGTGCCTGGATGCTGATGCATGAGATGTGGAGGCTGCTGGCGCATGCTAATTAGCATGCGCCAGCAGACTCAGTTATTCGAGTCTGCTCTGATGCAGTGTAATTAGAGCACATTGGAGCAGTGTCCCTCACATGTACAGACACCCTAAGGTACCACTCTGTCCTAACTTCTTTTTGACAAGAGACACTGTCAACTCTTTAAACTTTTTGTTCTGATTCTGATTTTTCAGCTCAGTAGCAGGGAAAGGACTGAACTTTGCTTTTCCATTCATTCAGTTTCTGGGGTCTAAAATTCACCAAGTATTTGACATAACTTTTAGGCTTGTATTTTGAGTACCCAGGATTCTCAGATGGTCTCCTATCCATATACTGTCCAGACCTCCTTAGGTAGATAAGCATATTAACATAAAATATATAATAAAACATCTGATTTAAAGGTGGGCTCCATTGTCATCACCAATGTATGAATTCAAGCTCGTTTAGTAAACCTGTATAACTCACCATCTGATGACATTTGGGGGTTTGACTGATGTTATTTTGAAAGGTGTTTAAGTTAAACTGAAAAGACATTCTGGGTGCCTACAGACATTCAGGGCCTCACCGTAACTCATGGCAGGTTGCATAAAGCGCCATGAGTTAGAGCCCCACTCTACCCCATCCCAACTCAACTGCCTGTTGAGCACCAGCTCAACCCCAGCCCCATGTGAAAAATTAACCCTGGAGGGAACACAAGTTCCTTAAGGTGGTCTGCTGTAGAGTGCCTAAATCTAACACTTCATTTTACCAGGGTTATTTTTTGTGCAATCAGCAATTTTAAAAGCACTCTGCAGCCATGCACATGTGTTATATCACAACTATAGAGCGCTTTCAGGAGTCCAATCACATGAAAAATGTCACTTGTGCAAGTACACTCTGATACCAGACGCATGTCTACTAGGCCTGTGCGAAGTGGATAGTATTTACTTCGGGTTCGGCTGATTCAGGGGACAGTGATTCAATTCGGTGATTCGAATCACTGTCCTGATCCGATTTCGCCAAACCTGATTCGGAGATTTGGCAGCAGCTGAATCTCTGAATCTCCGAATGAGCCAAGCCAGGCCCATCCCCAGCCCCTCTCCCAGCCCGGCAATGGCTGCCCTGCCTGCTCCAGCTCCTGGCACTTGGGGAAAAAAAAGCCCCCACTCAGTGAGTGCTGCCAGGTGGGGGTGTGTGATCCCCGCTGCCTCCCATTGCCCCACGCTGCATGGGGGGCTCTGCATGAGCCCCCCTAACCCCTCCCCTGCTCCCCCAGCCCTGCCACGGGTGCCTTGACTGAGCCCATTCCGGCTATTTAAGAAAAATAAAACTGAAGAAACCCCAGATTCACTGCTTCTGCCGGCAGGGGGTGATCCCTGCTGCCCCCCACCACATGGGGGCTCT
>NW_005842655.1:694722-707757 GCF_000455745.1 Alligator sinensis | reverse complement strand
GGGGGGCAGGCAGGGGTCCCCCATGGTCCCCTCCCCCACCCCCTACTTACCAGCTCTGAGTCCGGCTGCAGCTCCCTGTTGCAGCCACTGGGGACTGCCCAAATCATCAAAGCTCTCTGAATCTTTTTCCGAAGATTCGGAGAGCTTTGAATCGATTCGGACCTTTTAATTGGTCCCCTGATTCGATTCGGATTCAGAGATTCGGCCACCGAATCAGGCCAAATCTCCTCCAAATCTACATGTCTACATGGGTGCGTATTATACTGGTATGACTAGACCTGTATCACTGCCTCAGTTACTTTCCTATATGGCCAAGGCTACAACTGTGACTCCAGTAGTATCAGTGCCAATGCATCTGATTACTGACTTACCAGTGACCAAAGGGAGTTGCCAGTACCTGAAGGGCTATCATCCCATTTCTCCATAGGAGACAGTAAAATTATCCTGCTGGCTGTTCCTGCCTCACTGTAGTGGAAAAGCTGCATTTCCTTTTGTGGTGCAAAAGGAATGGACGGTATTGGAAATAGCTAATTTGCTTCTGCTGTGGGGGACATGAGATGCTGCCGAATGGAAGATTTCTCCTCATCTTCCCAACCTGGAACAGATGTTTAAGGTTCCAAGTGGTGCACAGCTGGGCACGTTCTCTGCACTCTCTCCAGATGCCCAGCCAGTACTGAAACCTGAACTTTTAGTGTTTCCTGACCCTTGACTGATTAATTTTTGCAACTAGCTCCTTGGGGCGTTGCTTTTAATTTCGTATTACTTGTCCAGTGGCACAGTATGTAGTATATAGGACATCAAGAGCTGAGAGGAGCTGGCTGCTAACTGACTCCCATGGTGCCACAGCCTCAAACAAGCAGCAGCCCACTCAGAGGTAAAGCACTTTCAAAGCAGAGAACAGAGTGGAGGAAGGAAAAGGAGAGAAATCCTTTCTTATGGCCAACTCTCCTCTGCAGAAAAACCTGCAACTTCTGCGGATGGATCTATGGCTCAAGGACTGGACTCTGAAGTCACCTCGAGGTCCATCAGTAAGCCGTGGTAGAGATCAACCTTGAATCAAGGGATTGCCGATGATGAAGAGTATATAATACAAAATTTCATTTTCACTCAGAAGATGAGAAGCATGAACATTTCACTTCATATCTTTCTGAAACATAATCCTGCTGCATGGTGTTGTTAGCAGAAGGCTGAAGTTCAAAACCTAGAGATTTCTCATCAGACTATAAATCAAAACTGGCCCAAAGTCCCACCTGGAAATCTGAGAAAACTACATATCACCACTTGGGGTCCTTAATACATAAGATTTTGCTACTCATGAACACTGAGAGGAGAGGGGACATAGCATCAGTCTGGGAAAGTACAATAAGAATGGAGCAACAGTCTGAAGAGTAAGTGAAATACCAGTCTGCCTCCAGAGTATATTGCACATTAACATTCAAATTTTATTGGGGATAGCTTGCTATCTATTACCATCTTGCAAGGCATAGTATCTTTGTAGAATAATAAGAGCTTGGAAAGCCAGATGTGCTCTTCTTACAGCACACCTCGAAGCATCTTTAAATGCAAGGAATAGTATTTACAAAGTACAGGTGTACAACAGAGTCACCTTGATGGCCCTGACATTTATGCAGCAGAGTAAATATTCATTCAGTTTCTAAACAGATGTATAGATGACCAACAAGTTTTTGCAGTTCCATGTAGTATTTAGTACTTAACGTGTTTGAAGCATTTAACAGATATAAAAAATTAATCCCCAGGTCACTTGTTAGGTATGTTGGAGTCATTTCATATAGGAGAGAACTGAAGCAGTGAGGTTAAGGCTAAGTTGTTCAAATTTGGCCCCTAAATCTGCATTTAAGCAACTAAATAAGTGGCTTTGTTTGCAGAAGTGCTGAGTATCCAGTATTTTCATTGATTGTGTTGGAACAGCAGGTGGCCAGCATGTCTGAAACAGTCGGCCTATACTGAGATGCTGTCGGGGGCCCCTAACAGGCAGCTCAACCCAGACTAAAGGCCCAGCTGGCCAAGCCTGCCAGAGGTTCTAACTGGCTGCCTCACCCCCGGTAATGCATCATCTGGCCACTGTTAAGACCTCCAGACCAGCTGCTGGGGAGGGCAGCCTCCCGGATGCTTTCTGGCCTGTTATGGTGAGCCTCACTGGATTTGGTGTGCTTTCGTTTTCTGGCTTCTGACCCTGCTTGGCTCTGCCTCTGGACTCCGGCTTTTGGGAATTCTGTCTGGCTTTGGTAACTTGGTCCCTGACTTTAAAACCCTGACTCAGACTGTGACTTGGACTCCACGTCTGCTCCTGCCTTCTCCTGGTGACCTAACCACCAGGCCAGACTGCCTACGACCAGGTCCTTGCAGGTGCATAATGATGTATTTAATCATCCGGGTTTACATCTTTTAACCCAGCTGTCCTGTCTTCAATTCTCAGGGTAAAAATTGACTTTGGCTCCTGGGCAGTACTGAATCACTTCCAGGCATGCACAGCAGTAACAAAGTTAATGTGTAGGGTGAAACATGTAGCGATGTACATGCAGTTTAGGCTAATATGCAAGGCAGAATAGGATACCATGGAGTGAATTAGGTGTCTAAAAACTTCATCAGTCTCACATGATTTTGCAGGGAAACAATTCTACATCTTGTGGCTGAGATTAGCTGTACTGGTTGAGGCGTTTCTCAGGATCATCCTGTGACTTTGCCCTCCATTTCTTGTCTTTATTTGATCAGACAGATTGTTACCATCTCTGTGGCAATCATGGTATCTTCACAGTGCCATAGCAAGGTAGTGGGGACGAGCAGGGTGACTGCCCCAGACGCCAAAGCAAAGGGGGGCCAACAGGTGCTGCCAAGCCGGGGCAGGGCACAGGACAGCGCTGCAAGCAGCTCATTTTGGGGGATGTGGGGACAGGAGGAGGGTGACTCCCGCCGCTGTGTGCACTCCCAGGCAAGCATGGGGGGGCATGTGCCCCCCGGATCTGTGCTCAGGGTGAGGGTGAACTGCTGCTGCAGGCTTTGCCCCAGGCACCAAACTTTGTTGCTATGGTACTGTATCCTCATGTATATGACTAAGTCCCTCTGGCACCTCATCTTTTGCTTTGCTTTGTGCTATGCACGCTCCATGTGCTCAGCTCAAACTGCAGTGTATTTTATGGATGGCTGCTTTTAGCTTTATTTTTGTAAATGTAAATGAATAAATAACAAGAAAGAGATAGTCAAAGAGTTTGATGGCTAAAATCAAAAGGAGAGAATTTTGGGCTTTCTGTATGAAGTGTTACAGATTTCATAGACATTGGGGCTGGAAGGGACCTTGTGAGACCATTGGGTCCAGCCCCCTGCCCAAGGGGCAGGAACTCAGCTGGGTTCAGATAACCCCAGCAAGGTATGCATCCAAGCGTTTCTTAAAGGTATCCAGAGCAGGTGCTTGCACCACTTCTGGGGGGAGTCTATTCCAGACTCTGGAGATTTGTGACGGTAAAGAAGTGTTTCCTTATGTCCAGTCTAAAATGATCTTCCAGCAGTTTGTGACTGTTAGACCTTGTCTTCCCTTGGGGTGCTGGTGAACATATGTTCTCCCAGTTCCTGATGCACACCCCTTAAATACTTATAGGCTGCCACCAAGTCACTCCTGAGCCTTCACTTCTCCATGTCTCTCAGCCTTTCCTCATAAGGCCTGTTCTCTTGGCCTCTAATCATGCATGTGGCTCTCCTCTGGACTCTCTCAAGCTCCTCCGCATCCTTTCTAAAGTGTGGAGCCCAGAATTTGATGCAAAAAAACCTGACTTGGCTGTTCAACCCTGAATCCCAGCTTTCTGAGGGACAACTGACTAGACAGTTTGGTAGGTACCAGTACTTTCTTTCCAGAGAGGTGATCACACACAGGTCTGAGATGGCTGGGCTGGCTAGGCTAGGAAGCTCAGTTATGATCACCTGCTCTCTGTAAACCAGACCCCTTAAGGAAGGGATTTCTTTGCATCTCTTCTCATAAGATTAGGTTTCTTGATCACTTTTGTAGTTCTTCCCTGCATCTCTTCCAGTTTGAATTCATCATTCTTGAGCATGGGACAGCCTGAACAGAGTATGTGGCCACGGACTGCACCAGCCTGGGACTTCTAGAGAGAACCCAGGTGGAGAAACAATGGGCACATCTACACCGTAGAGGCAGTATGTCCCATCTGGGATGTGTGAGAATGCCCCACCCAGCCACTCCAACTGGCCAAACATGAAAGAACTGGTGAAGGTGCTCCAGCGGGACTCTCTCTGGCTACTTGCAAGACCTCATTCAGACATGCTTGAGAGCAGCCACTGGGCACAATGCGGGGGTGGCCTCACTGGCAGATTTCTGAATTAGGAGTGTATGATCAGGAGTGCAAGGGCGGAGAGTACGTGAGGCCATCCCCACTAGGATGCGGCTGCCTCAGTGCTCACTCACTCAGTGGCCCAGTTAGGCCAGCTCATGCTGTTTGTAGGAATTTGGCAAACACCTGCCTCTATAGTCTGGCACCTGAACCTGGAATCAGACACCCAAAGTGGAGATGCCCTAAATTAGAGACCACTTAAATTGTAGCTTAAGTGTCATGGCAGCAGCTGGCCTCAGTCTGGGGCTCAGCTGATCTCTTTTACCGCTGTTGTGCCTGGTCTGTATATTCTCCAGCTTTGTGCATCTGTGTGCTGTGGCTCCAGCCTGCCAGGGTTGTGGCTGGCCATGAACATGTCAGCCTCCTGCTTTGCTTTAAAATGCTGTAGAGGCTTTTGGTGGAGCAGAAAGCTCTCATGGGTCACAGCAGGGTTGATTACAATGTCCTTAGCATCCCTTACCAGCAACGTGTGTGCTGTCAGCCTGGCATCTCTCCAGTAACAGCAGTCCCATAGGCCTTATGTACAACTTCCTCCATCACCTAAAAGTTGGGATCATTTCTCAAAGCAATGGGGACCAGCTGTGCACTCTGTGATGTCCAGACAAAATTGATCTTGCTGATATTTGTAGGCAGCTCTCATGCACCCAGGTGCTCCTGGTTGGATGAGCCTCAGTGCTCCATAGCCCCCAAACAGACAGCACCTCTGGGTTTGAATTGCTGTTTTCAACAAATGCCCATTTCCTGTCTAAATGCATCATCTCCAGCTCCATCATTTCTGCTGTTGTATCTTATATAACCCAAGGTTACTGACCTGATTGGTTAGGAAGTGTCAGAGCAATGATGCAGTGGGCCAGAAAAGATGGAAAAGGAAGATTTGCTGATGGCTACAGCCAAAATTCATGGTCTTTACAGAAGCTGGTTTTTAAAAAATGCATATCATGCTAGTGTGAAGTCCTGGACCAATGTCCCCAGTTACCCACAGCCCAAGTTTTGCATGAGCACAGCATGGCAGGGTTCCCCAGCAGCACACTGATGTTACCATACTCCCATTCTGAGTATCCCATTCACCCCTTGGTTGGAGGGTGAGGAGCCCAGCGTCTATCCCAGTTTAGCCCTGGCCTCATATTTGTTGATGCCAGGAAGGGGATGTTGGGTTGACAGTTTATCTGGCTGTGGGGATCTCTTTCTATAGAGAGAGGCTCCTCTTGTAGGGTGAGTTGCATCCAAAACTCCTCTTTCATGCCTGTGTTCTTTCCCACTTGGCCACACAACTGCAGCTCCAAAAGGACTGGAGCCTGCTCACCAGAGCAGGTACTGGTCTGGGATCTGGATGACTCTGCTTCTGTGGGGATGTTACCTACTTTCTGAGGCACCTGAGTGGCTAAGCTGTGAGACGGTGAAAGTGGCTCTTCCTGCTCAAGGGCTTAGATTCATTTTGTTAGCGTATGGACAGACAGCACATTTGAAGTGCATCAAGTGCCTTCAAAGGATTCCAGATGTGAGGGTACAGATGTACACAGCTAATGAAGCACCTCAAAAATGCCCAGAAAAACAGGAGCAACTTAAAATCACTTCTTGTTATCACTGTACCTTCCAGCAGATCACAAAAGGGTATTGGTTGGTCCTCCAGCATCCCACAGTGCTTTACTTCCAATCTCTCCCCAGTGGATTAAGGTGCCACTTCTGTGACTTATGCTGAACTTTGCCCTGGGATCACAAGACCTGTGGTACATGACCTGAGCTGTTTATAACCAGACATGAAGGCACACCAGCTCTTATTTTACTGGAGCTCCACCTGAAGGACTTCTGTACCTTTTGGAGCACATTAACAGTAATCTGCATCTAGCATATCAGCATTACCTTCTTCTGCTTCATCTGCAAGGAAGTCAATGAAGTGGAAACAGGCAAAGGTAGTGGACATCTTTGCCAGCTGGTGCAACAAGAACACTCAACGCTGTAGACATCACAGGGACAGCTGCTGCCCCACCACTCACACAGGGCAGGCTGCACCCATCTACCTACAGCCCTGTAGCCCAGCGCTCCACAGACTCTGGAGGGGGACCAGAGGATGTGACATGACAGGGTAGAATAGAGAACATACACTTGCAGCGAAACACCTCTCTAGTCATTCCCTAATCTGCTCCCCTTCTGCTCATCCTGGCCCAGTTCCACCTCTGCCCGCTCAGAGCCTTGTCATATCTTTTTTGGTCTTTTGACCAATGGAGGTAGATGATGACCTCACTGCTACCAGCTGCTTCTCCAGCTCACCACACTCCTCCATTCATGCACAGGCTCACCCCTTTTACCTCTTTCCTGCTTCCACAGATGAAATCACTGGGGTTTTTGGGGGTTTTTTGTTTTTGAGCTTCCCTTCCTTTTTGCTGTTTAGTTACTGTTCCTTTTGTGGGTTGCATCTTGGCACCTTCCTTTCCTTGATCCTTCGCCTTCATTCCCTACAGCACATCTGCAGGGGCTGGAGCCTATTAGCGAATGCGTGATGTCGTGCTCCCCGCTGCTGCTGCTGCTCGCTCTGTATAGACATTCGCAATTTCACTTTGCCCCCAATCTTGCTTATGATCTTGACTTCACTTTCCCTGCGTGGGAATGATCTTTTTCATTTCCTGTTGGAGGAAAAGGCAGGTTCATTCCTTACTTAGAAAAATCAGATATTACTTTATTGAATGCTGTTGGCTCACGGATCTTCAATGAGGCCGGTTTAACAGAATAAAAAACACCCAGTGCCTCAGCCAAAGTTCTATCTTCATAAAAACAGCCAGAGAGGGACACCAGATTGAGCTGAAGCTGTTGTCAGAAGAATCTGAAAACTTTCAGTATCCGCTTCTAAAATGCTTTCTGCACAGTTCGCTTTCTGTTTTACAATAGAAATGTTTGGTCAGGTGCCAGCTCAGGAGCAGCTAATGCATCCTGACTAGTTGAGAGCTTGTCCTTGGAACATTTTTACAGACTTAATGTGATTTCCTAAGGTTGTTCTGTAGCAAACCCTCTTAGAGCATTTTGGGGTGTTAAGCCAAAAATCTTCCTGGTTCTTTGAAGCCATACATTAACAGGTAGAGCTGTTCACATGCTTCTACCATCCACTACTTGCTGGAGTTGTCGCTGGTCAGTACTGTGCCCTGCGCAGTCCCTTTCCTTCTACCCTGTTCCCCACAGCAGCTGCAGCTCTGACC
Organism: Alligator sinensis; assembly: GCF_000455745.1. Classification (NCBI taxonomy): domain Eukaryota; kingdom Metazoa; phylum Chordata; order Crocodylia; family Alligatoridae; genus Alligator; species Alligator sinensis. The sequence goes on along the minus strand of NW_005842655.1, from coordinate 700,208 downwards.
CCTGCACCAGGGATGGCAGAACAGTAGCAGTGGTGCACCGTGCTGGAACAGCAACTTGAGGCTTCCCTGCTTCTGAGAAAGATGTCACCTTTTTTTGTTGCTGACATGCTTGTTTGAAACCCCTTGCCTGGATTTTAGTCTGCTCCAGCCTGCATCCTACCTAAACCTAGTGTCTGAACTCCTGGCTTGTGACTTAGGGACTCAGATGACCTATCCCAAACACCCGTGCAGGGCCACATTAACCCTTTAGTGGGCCCTAGGCAAACAAACTCATGGGCCCTAGGCTGGTCGAGAGCCCCCTCCCCACCCTGGTGCTGCTGCCCATAGGGATGGGGGCTCAAAACCACTGCTAGGAAGCAGCTGCTGCAGTGAGGCCGTTGGAGGGGAAGGGAAGGGAAGGAAAGGGAGGTGGATGGGGTCATTCGTGCTGCCATGGTGGAGGGAAGGACCGGGCTCTCCGGCAGCTCCGGGCCCTAGGTATGTGCCTAGTTTGCCTATGCCTATGGCCCTGCACCTATGCCTTGCTCCATTACATCAAGGCCCTCTTGCTTGTTCCTTATTTGGTACCTAGGGTTTTATCAGGTTGAAGAAGGCACTTAGGCAGTTTAGATTGCCCCCATGGTGGGACAGACATTGAACAGGGGGGTTTTGAATCACAGTTCTGGGTTTGTGTCCCTAAAGTCCACCTAAATTCTGTTGTGGGCACATAAGTCTTCCTGAGTTGACCCAAAGCCAGGAACCCAGCCATCTTCATGATGAAATATTTATGTAGTTGCTCAGGTTGTTTTGCTGAAATATTTTTGGGTGACTGGATTTCGTCACAGATTCTGACTAGCTGTGAATGTCTCTGACTAGCTGCGAATCCCTCTGAGGATGTGCTGAGTACTTCCAACAGGTGAAGAATGAAAGCAGATGGTGCTAACCAGCTAGGGTGAACATAGACACCAAAGCAGATGCCAAACATGTTGAAAGCACTGTTTCAGAACTAGGCTGGAGTGCAGATTTTTCTCACTAAAATCCATTCAAATTCAAAGCACATCACAGTTCAGCCATATTTATATTGGGACCCTTTTGTATTTTATCGTTACAAACTTCCGAGCATTGCTGATAAAATATACAAGAAACACACATTTGAGCTGGATATGTGAATATTGCATATTGTACTCTGATATCAGTAATTCATTGCATTGGATTGTTTCATGAATAACCTAGTATTTTTTCTGCTTCTGGTATGGGCAACTCATTCCATTAAACTAACCAATGTAGTATGGAGTGCATTAAAACATATCATTCAAAACTTTGTACCATCCTATTCTATGTGTATGCCACAAGCTACACCCCTAACAAGGAACTGGAGGGTAGAGTGGGCCCAGTAAAGATTGTGTATCCATTTGCTTTCAGGTCACCCTGTGCACTGTGCGCGGGCCAGGAGTGGTCCGAGGCTTTCAGGGGCGCGCGGCGGGCTGTGGCCAGCAGCCCTGGCACGTGGGTCGGGGAATTCGGCACGACGGACTAGAATTAGGCATGGACTCGTAGAGGTTGATTAAAGATTATTTTACTTGCACCATAGATGGTCGCGGTGCAGGCAGGAAAACTTGCTTGCGTTGCAGTTACAGATAGAAAAGAAGAAGAGCGAACAATAGTTCTAACCACAAACTCTGGTCCAAGGCCGGCTGAGAGCTCTAGAACCACGAGCCCATCGAATCAACCGGACGAAATAACCCGAGAAGAGCTCTGGATACCACGATGAGAGTCCGAAAGGTGACTCTCCACGAGCGCGCAGGGAAGGGGTTCGTCGAGGGATAGCGTCTCGGCGACAGGGAGAGGCTAGAGGTTGATCAGGCCCCTGTATCCTTCTTAAGGCACATGCTGGGTTCGTTGCCCAAACCCTTTTAATAGGGATAGAAAGCCAATCGCTAGCCGCCACGTGGGAATAATTTAGAAACAGCCAATAGTGGGACACAAATTTGCATGCGGGTGGCGGGAACTCCTTTGCACCGGGGTTTTCTCTATGCAACTGAGAATTGCACCGTGCAAAGAAAGCTCCCTGTGGCGGGAAATAATTCTGCAGTGCCGAAGCACACACAAAATCATACCCTTTGGGTCATGACACACTGCAGGTCTCTCCTGCTTGCATTGATGCAGATTCATTAAGCTAGATCCTGTCCCTTTTCATTAAAATATCATCCAGAATAGGACCCTTCCTTACAACAGCATGACTCCAGATATGCACCAGTGTGTATGATGCCTTTGTCATAAAAGGTTCATTGTGTAAAATGCATAAACAGCCTTAGGACCAAAGGAGGGAACCCAGGATATCCATTCAACCCTCCAGAGTCAGAGTTAGGCTGTCTCTTGCTTGCTGTTCTTCTGGCCTCGTGAATCTTTCCCTCTTGGATGCCTCCTGGGTCAGGCTCGGGAATGAGGCTGAAAAGTGCTCTCAGTTGTTTCTGCCACATAGCTTGATGTGTACCTTGAGGTGCATTGTATTTTGCTCTGCAGAATCTTCATTTCTATATGAGCAGCACTTAGATGCCTCTAGGGACTGATCCTCTCCTCCCCAAGGGCAGAGTTGCAGACTCCCTGGAGCGTATGGTTAGGATTTGGAATGACCTGGATAAATTGGAGACATGGTTTGAAAGTAAGTGCATGAAATTCAATAAGGAAAAGTGTAAAGTCCTGCACGTGGGCCAGAACAATCACATTTACAAATACAGACTGGGGAATGACTGGCGGGGCTGTAGTGCCCCAGAAAAAGACCTGGGAGTTATAGTGTATCATTAGCTGAATATGAGCCAACAGTGTGCTCTTGTTGCAAAAAAATGCCAATACCATACTGGACCATATTCACAGAAATATCACTTGTAAGGCAAAGGAAGAGATCCTTTGGCTCTGTTTAGCTTCTTCTGGAAAACTGTGTCAAGTTTTAGGCACTGCACATCAAGAAAGGTGTGGGCAGATCAAAAAGAGTCTAGTGAAGAGCACCACAAATTATTAGAGGTCTGGGAAACATGGCTTATGAGGAAAGGCTGAAAGAACTGGGACTGGGATTATTTAGTCTGGAGAGAAGGAGAATGAAGGGGGGATTTGATAACAGTATTCAAATATCTGAAGAAAATGTGGTTATATGAAGGATGGGGATAGACTGTTCTCTCTGTCCAGAGGGGACCAGAGAAGGAGCAATCATCATAAATTGCACCTGGAAAAATTTAGGTTGGATATTATCAGGGTTCGAATTACACTTCAACTCTTCAGGGGTCTGCAAAAAAAAAATTGGCCAGGGTTGGGGCCGTTTGCACGGGTCCCTGCTAGTACCGCGGGCTGGGGCCAGTGGCGATGGCAGCCAGAAGGAGCTGCTGCCACCACCACCTGGGTGCTTAGAAAGGTGGAGGGCAAGCCAGGGGACTGTGCACAGTGGTGCATGGGCTCCAGGCCGTTGTGGGGGTATGGGGGAGAAGGGGTGCTGACTGGCCCACCGGGTGGGGGAAGGGGGGACACCTCTCATCTCTTATGGGGCGGCTCAGCCCCTCCAAGCTCCCCTGTAATTCGAACCTTGGATACTATAAATATCTTTGTCACTTGGACAGTGCTTAAGTACCAGCAATACCTAGAGAGGTTGTGGACTTTCCATCCTTGGAAGCTTTTAAGAGCAGGTTAGACAAACATTTGTCTAGGATGATTTAGACAGATAATCTTGCCTTGAGCGTGGGGTTGGACTAGATGACCTCTTCAGGTCCCTTCCAGGCCTACTTCTGGATGATGCTGTGATTTTTAAAAATATACAGTCCTTCACAATGCACTTTTTTTATACAGAAGCTGTTAAAGAGAGGGCAGCAAGCACAGCAAATGTGTTTCAGGGACGTGGCACATTTAAAGCTGAAACTAAACAATGAAAATTGTTTTCATAAATGTTACATCCACTGTGATTATTAAATCCATATAAAATCCAGACGGAAGCTCTTGCTAAGGCAACACCTTGTTGCCCTTCTCACAAGATGGAAAAAGTGCAAGTAGAGCTAACAAATTTTTCTTGTGGGGCTAGTTTTCAGTGAAATATTGGGTTATCGAGCTAACATTTTTTTCATGGAAAGCATCTGAGGAGGGACCAAGTAACATCTCTTAGAGACAGAGATTAACAAAAAAAAGGGGTGGGGTGGGGGAGGGAAGGTGAAATCCAGGCCCTGTTGACTTGAATGGCAACATTCCCACAAAACTTTGTAGTTGATACAACTAAATCAAAGGTTGGAGTAGGTTGGGGTCCAGGTAGACTAAAATCAGGTGGTCCCAACCCTGGCTTCAGTTGTCTTCATCCCTCACAGATGGGAAGGTTTTCAAAAAATGGGAGTCACTTTGTTCTGTGACCCCCCAGTTTTTTGATAATCTTCCCATCTGTGAGTTCACAAGGGTGAACTAGGTGCTGAGTATGGATTTGGCTTGCTGTGCCTTACATGGCACCAACTCCACCAGTCTAGAATACCCTTTTTCCAGATGTCATAAAAGCCACTTGGCCCTGATATTTTGGATTGCCAAGAAATCTAGGTACCGAAGCTTTGGTGCCCATGTATGTGTGGAAGCCTCGCAGTCTGAGCAGTTCAGCACTTCACATGCACCAGGCCAGTAGCGTAACTGAGAGGGACCACTGGAGCAGCAGCCCTGGGTGCCACCTTCGTGGGGTGGGAGGGATGCAAAAATAGCTGTCACCGCAGCAGTGGCTCATGTCATTGTCTCGATTTGTATTGTTGCATCCTGGTGCTGCCCTGTCCACCCTGGTTGCCGTGGGTATGAAGCTGCCCTGCTATGCCTCTGCACCTGCTGTATACCAAGTTCAGTACCAACTGCTGCAGCCAAGGTCACTTCCACACCCATACACAGTGGTTGCTTTTATGTACCTTATATGTCAAAGCCTAGTGGATAGAGCACTTGCCCAGGGGGTGGGAGACCTGGGCTCTGCCTTGCTTCAGCACGGGACCTGAGTGTTTCCTCTTTGCAGCCTCTAGGCAGCCCTTGCTCAGAGCCATGGTTTCAAGGTCAGCAGCAAACGAAAGCCTGCAGGGAGAAACCTTTTTCACAGAGGCCATCTGCTTTAGGGCATAAGGCAGCTATCCACAGACCAAGCTAAATATGGTGCACCCTGACATTACACGGGGTCTCTCTGCACCCCTGAGCATCTCCTCATAGTTTAGGAAGGAGCTAACAGTAACTCTTCTTGCTCATGCTGATGCCAGGCACAAAAGACCATACCTGTTCAGTCAGAGCATTGTAGCGCTTTAACTTCTGCAGCCTCCAGGCCCCAGAGGATTCATCTGGAGTGAATCCAAACTGAGAGAGAGCAGATTTAGGTTAGATATCAGGAAAAACTTCATGGTAAGGGTGGCCAAAATTTGGAATGGGCTTCCAAGGGACATGGTGCTCTCCCCTAGGTTGGGGGTCTTTAAGAGAAGGCCAGATAGACATCTGGCTGGGGTCATCTGGCTCCAGCACTCTTT
>NW_005842655.1:693274-694691 GCF_000455745.1 Alligator sinensis | reverse complement strand
CAAGGCAGGGGGTCAGATTCAATGATCTGTTGAGGTCCCTTCTGACCCTAGCATCTATGAATCGGTGAACATCATGGGGTTCCAGCATCACATCCCTCTCGATTCCATCTCCTCTTGATGAAGCAAGGGGAGGGTCTAGACACAGACCACAAAGGAGGGCACTAATGCTCAGCTGGCAGGAGATGGTGATGGGAAGCTGGTCAATACGAACCACTTAGAGCTTCCTCACTACCAGTCACCACCTCCCCTGCTTCTTGTTACATGGAGAGACCAATTACCTCATAATTTCTCAGTCCGTTACAAGGAGCAGGGAAGGAAGTCATGACTTAGCAGCTTCTAGGGACATTTTATCTCCCAGGAGGTAATCTTGCATGCTTGGTAAGTCTGTGAACAACTGTGGAGCTGTTTGCTTTGGGGGGTGAATTTGTTCTTATTCTGTTTGTATCTTTGCCTTTATTTTAAATGCAGATATTTGTACATTAGCAGAGAAGATGGCTATAACTTTTTTCATCAGCAGGTTCTTTTTTTCTGCCTGAGCTGCGAAGGGGTCAGGGGGGGAGGGAGGGGGATGTCTGCTGTGACAGTTCAGCTCAGCTTTTACCTGAAAGGGTGTGGATGGACAATGGGTACATGCTCTATGTTGCCATGTCCCATCTTTGTGCGGAGTGATTATGAACTAGCAGCTAGCAAACTAACTCTCAGCCTTCATTCAAATTACAGTCAGGTGCAGGATCCTGAACCCAGACTCATCTTTACCATTCTCAAATTCACGTTTCCCCTGTAGTTACACTAGGGTTATGCTTTTTCATATATATATATATATGTCCCTCATCATGTACACTAGTTACAGTGCAGAGCCTTACAATGTGTGACACTTATTTTATGAGTGGCAGAGTCATAAAACAGTGCAGATTGGAAGTAAGTTCTGAAAAGGAATGGTCTTTATTAGATGACTTCAGGCTTAGCGGGGAGACATTCAAAGGCACAAAGACTCTGAGGGAATTAACCCCTTTGTGCCTTTAAAAAATCCCTCCCTATAAAAACTAGGTTTAACTAGGCAGAAGCTAGGTTTTAACTAGGTAAAAACAAAGCCTGGTTTCATAATGTGGCCTGATTCTAGAAGGAGTGGGGTGCGGAGGGTGGGTGTGGGTTGATTTTTAGAGGATGTGTTATCTACCAAGGAGAGGATCTGACTAGGCATTAGGAGACATACTTCTATTCCTCTCTTTGCTGTTGACTTGCTGTATAATCTGAAGAAAATCACTTTATCTCTCGTTCATCTCCATCCTTTCTCAGTTACTGCAAGCCCTTTGGGAGAGGGGTTGCCTCTTACCCTTTCATAGATTCATAGATGTTAGGGTCGGAAGGGACCTCAATAGATCATCGAGTCCGACCCCCTGCATAAGCAGGAAAGAGT
>NW_005842655.1:681281-691418 GCF_000455745.1 Alligator sinensis | reverse complement strand
CTTTGTGCCTGAAGGATCATTTCCTTAAGGCACAGCCACCTTTCTTGGGCTCCCATCACTTCAAAACTCCTATTCTGCAGTGCGTCCTTGACTATTTGCCTGAGTTCATTGAGATCAGCTTTCCTAAAGTCTAGCACTTTCACCCTACTAGTTACCTTACCCACTCGACGTCTTATTGTGAATTCTATTATTAGGTGATCACTGTCCCCCAGATGGCTACCGATCTGGAGGTCCCCTACCATGTCATCCCCCGTTGCCAATACCAGATCCAGTATGGCATTCCCCCTAGTGGGACTGTGTACCTCCTGTGTCAGGTGGAGGTCCTGTACACAGGTTAGAAACCTGCGTGAGTGGTGGGACTTTGCTGTCTGTGACTCCCAGCAGATGTCCGGGTAGTTTAGGTCCCCCATGACTACCGCCTCTTTAGCTTTTATGGTCTCCGAGAGTTGCCTCAGGAGCCCCGAATTTCTTTCTTCCCCTTGATGTGGGGGTCTGTAGCAGACCCCTACCACCAAATCCCTTTCTTCTTGCCCCCCATGTAGCCTAACCCACAATCCTTCTACCTCCTCATCCTTGGATTCCGTCTTGATGAGGGTTGACGTATATTGCTCACTGACATAGAGCGCAACCCCTCCCCCTTTCTTCCCCACCCTGTCTTTTCTGTACAATCTATAGCCCTCAATATGTAGTGCCCAGTCGTGGGATGAATCCCACCAGGTTTCCGTTAGCCCCACTAAGTCATAGGTGTTTAGTGCAAGCAGGAGCGCTAGTTCCTGCTTGCACTACCCTTGTCTGTACCATGCCCTGCATAGTGGGGCTTAAATCTTGGCTGAGATCTCTAGGCACTGCTGTAATTCAAGTGGTAATTTTGTGTGTTAGGGTTTCCAGCACAAACGAGTGGGCAGAGGAGCTCTAAAGTATATTGATAATCTTGGAGCCCTCAGCTGCCCCTATGGCTTTCAGTGCCTTCCAGTCTGCCACGTGACAGTCACTGGTAGCTGCTGTGGGGGTGGCCGGGCTGGGTAAGCTGCTGGGGAGTACTTCTGGCCCGTTTGGAAACAGGAAAGACAAGGACTCTTGGTAGGAGTGTGGCCACTAGGCACCGGACACTGTACTCTGTTGAGGGCAATATCTGAGATGGGTAGAGGAAGAAAGGGAAGACCAATATGGTGAAGTGTACATAGTCCATGCAAAGATGGACTTACCCAGGAGTTAGGTGTCTGTCTGGGGAGAGCCAATTGGGGTGACACAGAAGTTGTGGGTGTACCCTGGAAATCTGACAATGATGGTGGTGAACTTAGGATAGGGATAGCTGATTAGCATCATGTTCATGCCATATGTATGATACCTGTGGATGAAAGTATGTGTCAGAGTATGGCTTGCAATTATTCCTTTGCATATCATCTATTGCACCCAGGGCTTGGGGGAAGTTGATGATCTCATGGAGCTCCACCATGGTTAACCCACAAGTACTGAGGTGTACATGCAGCCGTACTGCCCAGTCCTGTGATCAGTCTTGTAGATAGGCACAGGTAGTCAAGGTGGTCTTAGTGCCCTACCTGTACATTTCTCACTGAAATATGTTTGGATTTCTTCAAAGTAGGACATTAAATGTGACCACTCCGTGGACATTCCCCTTGGTGAGGCCATTCTCCATGCTGAGCTCACTCTCCATAGCGACCTCTCCATGGTGCCAGAGTCACTAGAGTTTTGTTTGTAGAGCATCATTGCAGAGGATGCTATCCAGAGAGTTAAATTTAAGAGTCATGATACTACAGCTAGGAGCGGGATCCCTGTGTAGGGAGCTGCATTAGCAGCCAGAGAAATTTAGAAAGCATTCTAACAGACTGCTTTCCTCATTTGCAGGTAGCAGTTAAATCTTCACCTGACAGCTGCCCCTTTGTTCCTAGCTTCATTCTCTTATTATCACTACAACCCAGTGGGAAATAGCAAGGGGCTTTTTTGATAATGTTTTACAAATGTCTTCATCTGGATGGTATTTAAAGACACTGCATCAAAATGCAGCAGCAGCATGACTAGGCACTGAGATGTGCCACTTTATCCACTGACAGCAAGGGAGGGGAATGGTCACCAGAATGAACAGATGAGCTCCCTCTTTTCTTCTCTGATTCCTCCTGTAATTCCAAATCCCAACCCCCACCAGAATCAGATGCATTTACTATATATTGTACCATAACCACCTGCCGGAGAGAAAGAGGCAGAGATTGGGACATTTATCAGTGACAGACAAACAGACTCACCAATGACACTTAATGACACTACTGTATCTCCTGGCTTTTTAGATCAGTGTGTATTTGGCCAAAGGCCAAAGTACTAGACAGCCTGGTTTATAAAACACTAATAAGAATGCAGTAGCTGAACATTTCTGCCAAACTAAATGGATCAGGTTGAACAGGCAGGGAGTCTGCGGCTATCTGCACTGCAGTTACTGAACACCTATTCAAATGGGCATTTGTTTTTTACATATAACAGTACATATATCAACATTATAAAATATATGAAAGTTCACAGAAAATCCTTGACAAGGAATTTACTTTTCAGTGGACTTTTGCTTCAGTAGTATTTCATGAGGCCTGCGTTTCTGCCCTCTCTCACTCCCACTTTTCTGCTTTCTACAGCTGTAAGAATGGATTTGAATGCTAATGACTGATGGGGAGCATCACCTCTCATACACCAACCTTTCTGCCGGCAACCTGATCACACACTGAGCGGGTTGATTCATTGTCACTTCCATCTGCAGTGCTCCAAGGCTGCAGGGTGCTATGAATGGATCCAGGATTCTGGCCAAATCTGGACTGAGAGCTCTTGGGAGTGAGGTAAAGCACATGGAAAGCGTTAGAAAAACTCATGAGGCAGCCACAGAAAGAGAGTTGTTTTTCACATTTTTGCACACTTGTGCCAGAAGGCCGAGGATCTCACCCAGGTACGACCTCCCCCATGATGAGAGCAGCAGTAGCTACACTCCCACCTTCTCCCATAGACAAGGCCCCTGTTTAGCATAACCACATCTGTCTTATCCCTTGAAGAGAAAGGCTCCTATATGTCATGTCCTCTTTTGGTCCCCTGCTGCTACAATAAACCAGCAGATCTCTCCATGGCTAAAATCCCGCACATTCCTTTCTGGAAGAGCCAGTCTGACTTCTCCAGGGCAGCAGCAGCATCCAGCAGGCCCCAGTTCCCTGCATAAAGGCAAGGAACTCTGCATGACAAATTCCCATTTGCTCAGGAAAAGCTGATGTCCCCAACCCCTGCAGAGGGAGGCAGCACTGGTCTCTGCATCTGTGTACCTAGAGCTAGACAAGTAATGCCTCCACTGGAAAATGTGGTCTCTGCTCTTTCAGCGTGTAGGGTCTTAGCAGGAAAGCAGAAAACCCAGGGCTAAGTGTCAGGTGTGCATAACTATTAAGGGAGTCAGAGATGGAGACCACCTGCCTACGCAATGGTGGCAAGAGGGCCCTGTCCATGTACTGGCAAAGCCAGAGGGAAGTGCACAACAACATACTGCACTTCCATGTCTTCAGCAGTGGCCAGAAGCAGCCACTCCAGAGGAAGGTGCCAGGAACGCTGCGATGAGCACAGGTGAGCAGTAACCTACCCTCAGGGGAAGTGTCAGCCAGCGCCTGGCTCGTTCCCTGAAGTGGGGAAGTGCATATCTCTTACAGATAGAGCCATGCCTAACAGCAGTGACTGACAGCGTGCATCATCGTTATACAAATCTAATCCAGGCTGTAGCATCCTTTCAGCTGCCCTTCCTTGAACCTTTTCTGTTTCACTTATGTCTGTGACGACTGAGCTGCTTAGAGGCAGTCTGCTCACACACAGCAGGTTTTTTGCCAATACTGTCAAGTGGATGTCTTTATTGCTTCCAGAAACTGCTGTAAAACGCTATAAAACTTCATGAATGAATCTGATGCAAACCTTTGCGAGACTTTCCTTCTTCAGCCATCCAGATGCAAGAGTATCACATCACTGAAGGTAAAGAGATGGCAAAAAAAAGAAAGGAAAGAATGAAATTGGGAGAAAAACAAGGAGAGGGGGAAATCTGCCAGTTTCCCTCAGTGCTTCTTTAAAGAAAACTGCATTTTAGGGGTTGTGAGAGTACATTTAAACTAGTCTTTAATTTGCCAGGTTCACGCTCAGGGACTCCAGATGTTTTGGTGACAATGACAGCAGCCTGGGAGAAGTCAAACTGGTTTAATAGATTTCATAGACATTAGGGGTGGAAGGGATCATCAAGTCCAGCCCCCTGCCCCAGGGCCAGGAAGTCAGCAGGGGTCATAGGATCCCAGCAAGATAAACATCCAAATGTCTCTTGAAGGTGTTCAAAGTAGGTGCTTGACCCACCTTCGGCGGCAGTCTATTCCAGACCTTGGGGTCTTGGACAGTAAAGAAGTTCTTCCTTATGTCCAGCCTGAAACGGTCTTGGAGGAGTTTATGACCATTCGTTCTGGTCATCCCTGGGGCGCTCTGGTGAACAGACGTTCCCCCAGATCCTGCTGAGCACCCCTGATAAACTTATAGGTGGCCACAAGATCACCCCTGAGCCTGCGCTTTTCCAGGCTGAAGAGTCCCACAGCTCTCAGCCTCTCATCATAAGGTCTGTTTACCTGACCTCTGATCATGTCTGGCTGATTATCAGCCTGATCCTCCATGTCAGCATCCCCTTCATTGTTGAAGGGGGTTGGGAACTGCAAAGACATTCCAGACAAATCTCAGCAACTCTGTCCCATGCTATTCTGCATGCTCTTTATCCCACCCCATCACTACTCACTGCCTAAAAAGCTGCCTTAACATAGAGAGGTGGGCTGGAAGGGACCTCCAGCGATCATCTAATCCAACTCCCTGCTTGAGGTGGGATCATCCCTACCCAAACCATCCTATACAAATCCATTATGTAACCTCTTAGAAAAACTTACACAGCTACCCCTGATACGACCACAAGACTTAATGCCCTAATTTGCCACAGGTAAAGCAGGGGGAGCATGGCAGCCAACATCCTTGACTTCAGGAACGGTGACTTTGACAAGCTCAGGAGGCTTGTAGGTGAGGCCCTAAGAGACCACGACCCAAAGGGGAGGGTAGTTCAGGAAGAGTGGTCACTCCTCAAGGGAGCGATTTTGGATGTACAAGCTAAGTCTATTCCGTCTCGGCGGAAAGGCAGCAAAAGGGCACAGCAGCCCCCTTGGCTCTCCAGGGAACTAGCAGACCTCCTGCGTCTTAAAAGAAAGACCTACAAAGGATGGAGGGTTGGATCCACCTCCAAGGAGAAATATTCTGCACTGGTCTGGACCTGCAGGGAGCGAACCAGGAAAGCCAAGGCTGCGATGGAACTCCAGCTAGCTACAAATATCAAGGACAATAAAAAGTCCTTTTTTAGATATGCGGGGAGCCGGAGGAAAAGCAAGGGCAACATTGGACCCCTGCTGTCCCATCTGGTTTAACTGACAACTGATGCCCAGGAAAAAGCCAACTTGCTAAATGGGTACTTTGTGTCAGTCTTTCACCAGTCCCATGGGACACCCCTGCCCACTGTGGGTCAGGGAGGCCTGAGTGAGGGGGATTCCTTACCCTCCATTGAAGCTGACCTCGTGAAGGAACACCTTGACAGACTGGACGCCTTCAAGTCAGCCGGCCCTGATGGGTTACACCCCAGGGTACTCAGGGAACTGGCGAGCATCATAGCCCAGCCCCTGGCACGGATCTTCGAGAGCTTCTGGTGCTCTGGTGAAGTGCCCAGAGATTGGAAGGAGGCCAATGTGGTGCCTATCTTCAAGAAAGGGAGTAAAGTAGATCTGGCAGACTACAGGCCCATCAGCCTGACCTCTATCCCGGGGAAGGTCTTAGAAAAGATTACCAAAGAGAGCATTCTTAACAGACTGGCCGATGGCAACAACCTGAGGGATAGCCAGCATGGGTTTGTTGCGGGTAGGTCTTGCTTGACCAATCTTATTTCCTTTTACGACCAGGTGACCTATCACCTGGACAAGGGAGAGGAGATTGATGTTGTATATCTTGACTTTAAAAAAGCCTTTGATCTGGTACCCCATGATCACCTCTTGGCAAAACTGGCCAACTGCAGCCTCAGGTCCACCATGATCCGCTGGTTGGGGAATTGGCTCTGTGGTCAGACCCAGAGGGTGGTGGTTGACGGAAGTCAATCATCATGGTGCGCTGTGACCAGTTGTGTCCCTCAAGGCTCTGTCCTTGGACCTATATTATTCAACATCTTCATTAATGATGTGGACATTGGAGTCAGAAGCAGACTGGCCAAGTTCGCCAATGACACCAAACTTTGGGGCAAAGCATCCACACCTGCGGACAGGAAGGCAATCCAGGCTGACCTTGACAGGCTCAGGAAATGGGCGGACAAGAGCCTGATGGTGTTTAACACTGAAAAATGTAAGGTTCTCCACCTTGGAAAGAAAAACCCGCAGCATGTTTATAGGTTCGGCAGTGCTACGCTGGCTAGCACTACGGATGAAAGGGACTTAGGAGTCATGATTGACCACAAAATGAACATGAGCCATCAATGTGATGCTGCTGCTAGTAAAGCAAGCAAAACGCTGGCTTGCATCCATAGATGCTTCTCAAGCAAATCATAGGATGTCATCCTCCTGCTGTACTCAGCCTTGGTGAGGCCGCAGCTGGTGTACTGCATCCAGTTTTGGGCCCCACAATTCAAAAAGGATGTGGAGAAGCTTGAGAGAGTCCAGAGGAGAGCCACATGCATGATCAGAGGTCAGGGAAACAGACCTTATGATGAGAGGCTGAGAGCCCTGGGACTCTTCAGCCTGGAAAAGTGCAGGCTCGGGTGATCTGATGGCTGCCCATAAGTTTATAAGGGGTGCTCACCAGGATCTGGGGGAATGTCTGTTCACCAGAGCACCCCAAGGGATGACAAGGTTGAGTGGTCATAAACTACTGCATGACCGTTTCAGGCTGGACATAAGGAAGAACTTCTTTACTGTCCGAGCCCTCAAGGTTTGGAATAGACTGCTGCCGGAGGTGGTTCAAGCACCTACTTTAAATGCCTTCAAGATAAATTTGGATGTTTATCTTGCTGGGATCCTATGACCCCTGCTGAGTTCCTGCCCCTGGGGCAGGGGGCTGGACTTGATGATCTTCCGAGGTCCCTTCCAGCCCTAATGTCTATGAAATCTGTGAATCCTGCCACTGCCAAAATACACTCAAGGGATCTCGGGAAGAGGCCATGTGCCCTGTTACCATGGAAGACAAAAACATCTGCAGTCCATATGAATCTGATGATGGGGAAAAATTCCTTCCTAACCCCAAATATGGCAAACAGTCTGCCCCTGGGTGGAGTGGCAAGACCTTTTAGCCAAGAATCTCTGCTCAGAATCTTTTCCATTCTGTTTTTGATTAATTCTCTGAGATTTTTTGTGTGGCCTGTTGCTAATGTTTGAAAGCATCTTCCAAAGATGTCAATTTTATTTATAATCAGTAGAACCCCCTGCCTTTCCCGGTGAAGTTCACTCATTGCTACAAAATCAACCACAATAGGTAGCTGGGAGTGGCAGCCTCCTCTTTCCTCTCCCCCAAATGCCGCTGTTACTTGAGATAAAGACTCGTCAAAAACGCTCCTCCAGAGTTAACGAAAAGCAAAGCTCCAAATAGCCTCCACAGGGGAATATATGGAGCCACCTTGCACGAGCTGTCACAATTAGATATGACAACCGTCAATAACTTTGATTAATTGCAGCCTGATTTTTGTCAAATGGAGCTGATGAATGAGTTTACTTGAAACTGTAGCAATATGACAGACTTGATGGAGTAGCAACAAGATGTTTTAAGCAAGAACGACCAAAATAAATATCAGACGCTGGGTGAGCTTTGTAACTCCCAAGCAGCACAGTATATTGTCTTCAAAATTTGTAGGAAGATTCATTTTTGTCATCTGAGTAAACCTGGCAATTTACAGGGCAAAACCATTTTCTTCTGATGTGGCCAAAACTCTAGCTTTCTTTTGGGGATGATGAGCCAGATGACAGCACCCGTGAATGGCAGTCATGGACTGAGGATCCTTGGTACTAAGTGTGGTTCACACACAGACCATGACAGCATAATCCCCACATAATTTATGATCTAAGACAGTGCTTGATGAAGTTCTTCTCATCTTCCCTCTGAAAACCCAGGCCCTCTAACTGAGCAGCCTTTCATTTGGCTGGACCTGGATGTTTTAAAAGAAAAAAAAAAAAAAAAGAACCAAACACTGACAGCTACTACAGAGGAGAAAATGCAAAACATTGGAATAATATCCTAGATTTCAGACTCAACTCTTCTCAATTTCCTATAAACTGCCATTAAATTGGGATCTGTACAAGCACAATCCCCTGCCTTGCTGGGGAGTTGAACTGTGACTGCACTGCTATTGACAATGCAGCCCATGAGTCAGAGAAAGCTGAGAGCAGTGAATTTGCTGAAAAGTGGCATTTGGGGGGACCAAAGTTTTTCAAAATGTGGGTCACATTTTGTAAATAGTTGCAGCTGAAAAAAGGAGGAAAACATTTGGAAATGTGGAAGCATTTCATTTTGACATTTGCTGAATAGACACTTTTGTTTCAGAAATGTCAAAATGTTTCATTTTTGACAATTTTAGGACAACATTTTGACTGTGGGTCTCAAATGGATTTTTTTAAATTTAAAAATCAATCAAAATGTAGGAAGTTAGGCAACAGGGTTAAATAATCTGAGGGGAACTGAGCAGTTTCCTTTGGGTTTGACTAAATATTGTAGGTAGACCCCAAATGAAATAAGTTATTCTTTACATTTTGCTGAAGCTGAAAAATCCCTAATTCACTGAGCTCTATAAGCACTGAGAACAGATGCTTTGGGAAAAAGTACAGGGATTGATGTGATTCAGGCTGCATCTGCAACTCTAACCATGGCATTTGAATTCTTGTGCCTCTCAGCTCTGGGTAAACCTCAGAAGGCTAGAAAGAAATGTCTTGTATTTGAAAGCTTGTCTAACTTTATCCCAACTACATAGTTGGTCCGATAAAAGATACTTCCCTAAGAAATCCTTGCCTCCCACATACAAATTATTTATCAGAACGTTCCTCTCGCTCCTGGATGTCTCAGGAGGATTCGGGTATATACTAGTCTCTTGTGTATCATGAGGTTTCTGCTGCCAGCCCCAGCTTCAAGCAGAGATGGTTATAATACAAACAACAACATTGAATTAACACATTTCTTCAAGCTTCAATCCAAATTTGGGCTCCAGCTGGCTCCCATTTCCCCAGAAAAGCTCTAATGATCAGTATGAGATACGATGAAGCTCTGGATTGTTTCTTTTGCAATTCTGTTTAAATTGGGGGTGATAAACTTGTTGAGTCCCATGGGCCTGGATTTAGAGCATGGGGCTGGATGACCCATGAGTGGGGGCAGCAGAGTTAATTCCCACAACTACTGGAATCACTGTTTCAGATCCAGCCTGAGTTAATGCTTCTGCACTTGTCCCCCTCTTTTCCCACAGTGTTGATGTTAGTCAACAGGGGTGACTAAAAATCCTAATTTTAGTGGGAGGCAAGGAGCACTGGGGAGGCATATCGTGTTAACTCCTTGGCTTCTGGAGCTATGCTTCCTTTCCTTTTTTTGTATCCTCATGGCAAGGTGTTTAGCAGAACTTGCAGATCCATTGGAATCTGCCATGAATGCTTCTGCTATGGCCTCAATCTTGAAATATCTGGGCTGTCAACCATGTGCCTTAGCACCTGTGCCACCCCAGCCCCCAGAGCGATGCTGAAACATCAAGGATTAACACTGCCACTGCAGGAGCTCCTGAAAGCCAAGGCAATGAGACCTGTGGGCTGTATCTGGTCCACAGAGGTAAGTGGTCCAGTCAGTGAGAAGCCCTGTGTGCCAGATGACCTCAATGAGTCAGATCCAGCTTGCAGGCCATATGTTTGACATCCCTGGTTCAAATTAACTGATTTTTAATATTTTCCCATGAATTTTTATTCCTTATTTTTTAGTTTGTTTTCTCTGCAACTGGCTCTTCCTGGGAAAGGCCATGCTCTCTTTGTTATTGCTTGTAGGACTTCTGAAGTTGCTACCAGTAGGAAATGGATCCTTTTGGAGAATAGAGAGTATTTTAAG
>NW_005842655.1:675959-681250 GCF_000455745.1 Alligator sinensis | reverse complement strand
AGCAGGAATTTTACTAAGCACAAAAGACTAATTTCCCTCTGCTGGGAGACTTGCAAAGAGTATTTAAGAAGCAGCTGCTTTGTGGCAGTTTTAGAAGCACGTGCATTACACACTGCTTCGGTGGAGGAGAGGCAATGGCTTTCTAAGACCAGGGGAGTAGGGAAGGATGCATGATGCTGCCATGTGCTCTTGGCTCCTAACTGAGGCTGAGCTGCTGCACAGTCCCAACTTACCAAGGTATTGCACTCTGAAATCGGCCTTGATGCTGGCTTGCAGTGTAGTTAGGCTTGTAGGTTGAGCAAAGGCGGCACTGAGTGTTCCCACGAAGGTAAGAGCTAATTCCCTTGCACATTAAGCCATATTTCCAGCCTCAGGTTCAGCAAGTGGAAGCAGCAGTGTCCATCTGAGGTTGACTCTTAATCCCCATTACTGAGGATAATGCTGCCTTGGCTAAATCACCCTTCCTCCCCACTCTGAGCACTCTCTGTAACCATACTGCTCCCCTTCCAAGTCTCTCCAGACTGGCTGCTTCACACATACACACACCATGCAAGCAATTCTACCCACTTGTAGCAGGGCACCTGGGTGGTGAGCGGGATAAGTGGAGAGTCAGCTGACCAGTAGAGGCAGGGCTAGAGCTATATAAACCCAAGGCTTCAGGTGGTCAGGCAGTCTAGTCCTGGGAGCCAGGAAAAGAGCAGGTCCTGGCAACAGAGCAGCAGGGTTTCTGAAGTCCTAGTGAAACTAGGTAAGTGATTCTGCAGGTCTGGGAATAGGCGAAAGCTGCCTGGGGCAAAATAAAAGTCTGGCTTGTGCAGGCAGGGGTTCCCTAGTTTATGTTAAGCCCAGAGACAGTTTGGGCATCAACCAGAGGGTGTAGGTATTTTGTTTTAAAGTTACAGGTGGTTTAGTCTTGAGCCCTGCTAGGGCAGGCTCAAGGCCTACTTGGAGAGCTGGTAACCTAAGAGGGGCTTTAGACAGAGACTGCCGGTGCTGGGGAAGCTGGGTGGCCTTGACTAGCCCAGGATTGGGGTCAGAGCCCAGGAGGGGCCAAAGGTCCAAGAAGGACCACTACTAGAGCCTAAGAGGGTCTGGGACCTGCAGGCAGGGAGCCTGGAGTCTAGAAGTCAGGTCCTGTACCATGGGCCTGGGCTAAAGGGTCTAGTGAAAGCATAGGGGGAGAAGGCTAATAAGACCAGGACCCCTACAGAGTGAATAACAGTACAATAACACTCGTGAGGCTTGGGGCATGGTATAGGGGAGGAATGGAGCCATGCAATCTGCCTTTAAGGCTACAGGTGCCTTGCAGGGCTACAGTCAAGCTGAGAAGAACCTATTGGGTTTGCAGGCTGAGCTGAGGCAAAGGAGGTCCAGGAGTGGCCCGTAGTGATTTGCACAGACTCAGGCTTTTTCTAACAGCCCATGGGCAGCCTCCCCTATACTCTCTCTAATAAGAACAAGGCATGGTGGGTGAGTGAAGGAGGGAGGGCTACATTAGACCCAGAGCCAGGCAGGGAATGCATAACCACCCGAATGGCTACAAACCCACTACACCACTACATCATATCATACCTCAGCCAGACCCCACAGAGGCTCCACAGGCCAGGAAATATACTCTCACTGCCCCATACATTATATACCATGCAAACATGCATACAATTCTCCCTACTACAACACACCAGACCTTAGCCAGATCACATATAAACGTAGTCGTACCACATATCCACACACACATGCATTTTTGTGTTAGTATGTGTGCATGCATACAACACATTCAAGCATCAAACACATGCTTACATACCACCTGCATTGCATTCCCATATATATACTGATCCATATATGTTTCATATTGATGAGTATATATGGGAATGCAATGCAGGTGGTTTGCAGTGCAGGAGATGTGGACACTGCTGTCTTATGGAAACATTCGCATTCCTCAGTTTTCCAAAATGCTTGCAGAAGTAATTTGCAAATTCTACTTCAGGCAATTAAACAGCCTGCTTTATGAGCGTACTAAAGAATAGCTTCCAATAGACAGAATTAATGGTTTAGCACATCTTGGTTCTGGGATTGACTTAGTTTGTTTTATATTCTAATACAATCCAAGTGTGTTAAATTCCTCAACTGCAGAGATAAGGGCTACAAACCCTTTAGCATCTTGTTAGGAATAAAGATATTTGATTTTTCTAAAAAATTATAATCATATTAAAGACTTGCAACAAATTAAGTGCTGCAAGCAACATCGTTACTATGTCATTGTTTGCATGAATATGATCAATTCAATCAGCCTGGGAATTAGTCATTATCAAATAAATGATGAGGTTCCACCAAAGATGCACGTTGGATACCAACTACAGCCCCAGTCTGGCAGCAAGCACCGCGCAGACAGACCCCCACATGGCCACCCAGAGCGTAAAGTAGTACTGAGACCCCAGGCCCTGAATCGGGGAGACTCTTAAACATCTGCCTACCTTTAAGTACATACATCATCTCAGTGGAATCAACAGGACTATTCATTAGGGTTGTGCGAACCTACAGGTGCTGATTCGATTCGGAGGCGATTTGGCCTGATTCCGTGGCCAAATCTCCAAATCTGAACAGAATCAGGGGACCAATAAAAAGGTCTGAATCGATTCAAAGCTCTCCAAATCTTTGGAATAGATTTGGAGAGCTTCGATGATTTAGACAGTTCCCGCCCACTGCAGAAGGGAGCTGGAGCCCAACTCGGAGCTGGTAAGTGGGCGGGGGAGCGGGGCTGGAGGAAGGGGCAGGGGACCATGGGGGGACCCCTGCCAGGCCCCATCCCCCATCTGCTCCCCCAGCCCTCCCATGGCTGCCCTGCCTGCCCTAGCTCCCGGTGCTTTAACCCCTCCCCCCAACTCACTGGGTGCTGCCGGGCAGAGGGAGACAATCCCTGCTGCCCCCCACTGCCCTGTGCTGCATGGGGGGCTCTGCATGAGCCCCCTGACTTCCCCCCTGCCCTGCTGTCCCAGCACCCCCATGGCTGCCCTGCCTGTCCCAGCTCCAGCCCTTTAAGGAAAAAAAAAATGAGAAAAACCCTGGACTCATTGCTCCTGCAGCAGCTGTGGGGCTTTGCGGGGGCTTGTGGAAGAGCTCCCCAAGTGGCATCGGCCAGTGGGGATCGACCCTGCTGGGCAGGGGTTTTTTTTCCCCTAAAGGGCTGGAGCTGGGGTGGATGGGGCAGCTGTTGGGGGGTGGGGGAGGGTGCAGCTGGGACAACAGGGAAGGTTTGGGGGGCTCATGCAGAGCCCCCGACACAGTGCGGGGCACTGGGGATCACCCCCTTGCCGGGCAGCACCCGGTGAGTTGGGGCTTTTTTTTCCAAAGTGCTGGGAGCTGGGTCAGGTAAGGTGGCCATTGCTGGGCTGGGGGAGGGGGAGGAGATGGGCCTGGGTGATTCAGATTCGGCTGCTGCCAGAGATTTGGAGATTCAGCTGAATCAATTCGGGACAGTGATTCGCATCACTGAATCGAATCACTGTCCCCCGTATCGACCAAATCTGAAGTGAATACTAGTTGCTTCACACAGGCCTACATATTCTTAGATGATGCAGGTACCTAGGCACTTCTGAACTCAGAACAAGATGGTTATCATCTTTGTCTCTTTCTTTGCCCTCTCAAATTATATTACTGGTACATCAATAAAATAAGAGTCCTAGGATAATTAGTTGAAGATGTTTCTAAGTAAGAATTAAAGAACGGTCAGCCTGATTTCAACACCTAGGAAATTACTGGAACAATTATAAGGGAATTTATAAAAATCTGGAGAGGAAAAGACTGATCACTAGCAGCTTGAACTCCTTTGATGACAAATAAGTAGTTGGGTGGATGAAGAAAATGCAGTGGACATGGTGTGTTTGGATGTCATAAGACTTCTGTTAAACCCCCACATGACATTCTCATAAGTAAACTAGAGATATGTAGGCTGGATAAAATTACAGTACTACTGGTATATACATAATTGGCTCAATAACTACAAACAAAGGTCTATTATAAATAAATCCATGTCAGAATGACAGAAGGTTTCAAGTGGGTCCAGTCCTGAATCTGGTGCTATCCAACATGTCTATTAATGATTTGGTTATCAGGTTATCAGAATAAAGAGCTTCCTGATCAAGTTTACAAATGACAAGAAGCCAAGCAGAACTGCAAACCCTTCGGGGGACAAGAGTAAATTTCAAAGGATCTTGATAGATCGGAGACCTGTGCGGGAGACGACCGGATGAAGTTCAGCACAGGTAAATGTAAGATGCTATACCTAGATTTCTAGCTATCAGAGGAATGACGATGTGCAATGATCTTTCAAGCAAAGTAATGAAGGCTTTAAAACTGAACTGGAAAACTTTATGGTATGATAGGACAGGGAGTTCTGGTCCAATAGTCAGTATGTGTGATTTGTGTATTTGGGGTCCTGAGGTTGGAGTATAGAGGCAGCTCTTCCATGGTGTAGAAGGTGTCTAGTAATTCCATGCTCGAAGGATTTTGATGGTCACCAATATGGGGCAAGGAAGGAGTCTTCTCCTCTCAAATGCTACTGTTTGTTGTTGTTGTTCGTTTTTCTGGGGGGTTTTTGGGGGGTGGGGGAGGATACTTCTCCAGCGCATACTGATTGCCAAATTTGTGGTCATGGAGTCATTTTTCCTTTAGGTCAGATTGGCACACAAGGTGGGGTGGATACAGGATGCACTTTTTTCTGTAGAATGAAGTATGGTCCTTTCCCACATGATCTTCTGAGTGTATATTAATCATGTACTTCACTGTCATTGCAGTGGCAGAGGACTGGAAATGCTGTTCTGTAATGGGAGGCCCCTATCCCCATTACTAAGAAAAAGAGAGAGGGGGTGGAGGAGCTGCACCTCTAAGGCAGACAGTGCAGACTCCACCCCTGCTGAGCTATATAAGCCAAATAAGCAGGAGGTCCTTAGCAGTGGAAGGGAGAGCAGTGCTTGTGGGATAAAGCCGGGTCCTAGAGACTACCTGGGTAGGACTAGAGTTGGGTAAAGCCCAACTGTGCTTAGGATGACTTGAGGTAAGTCTGAGCAAGAAGGCTTGTGTAGGAACTAAATAGACTGCAAGACAACTCAGCAACAGGAGCCTGAGCTGAGGTGCATGGGGTAGCTGTAAAGGGAGATTGCAACCAGAGTATTCCAGGGGGGCATGGGTTTTTGTGGGCTGGTAAGCTGAACTGCTTTGGGGCTGCCAGCTGGTTGAGACTGATTTAGTTTGAGCCACTTGGACTGACTTTTGTGGGTGGCACAGGGGTCTGCAAA
>NW_005842655.1:662321-675928 GCF_000455745.1 Alligator sinensis | reverse complement strand
AAAGAGAGTCATGTGATGCAAGAAGGGACAGATGCCTGAAGTTGTTGCTCTTAGCTCAGGCTGAGGGCTTACACCCCAGTTACCAATAGCAGAGGTGTGGCAGGTGAATGACCTAGGCATTTAGTTAGCTGGGCAGGCAGGAGTCACCTCTAGGAGTAACCCCAGGTCCTCAGCACCTGCACTGTCGCATCCTGCCTCTGCTGCTTCTACCTATGGTGAGTTCTTGGTATTTTACATACTGTGCCTTACAGTTGTAGATGAGGGTTTCAAGTGGTGGGCTGGAGGATTCCTTTAGTAAATAAGCCTGAGAATCCAGCAGAGTAGACTTGATGGTCCAGCAGGCCACAAATGAATGTTTGTTTGCATACCTTGAAAGGCTCCATGTATCAGCCCCACTTCCTGGGGCTTGTTATGATGATATCTCTAGTCTGAATGAGCAATTAAATCAGTAGCTCTATGTACTTTTAGTCGCCTGTAAAGACTTGCTCTCAATGGGTCTTGCTGCATCACTGTTGCCTGACAAACACATGCCTCTCTAGCATAGTCAGGGTTGACCTGAAAGCACTTTTCAAACTCTGCTTGTGGATGGGGTCACTTTTTTAAATGGGTCTAACATCCACATGGAGTTGGATTTCAGCACAAGTGTTTTGTGTTTGGAGTTGATGGGGCCTAGGCACTCATGTACTATCTTCTGAAAGGAAACGGGAGAGGAGGTCAATCTCTAACAAGAGCCACAGTTGATGGAAAGCTCAGTTGTTGGGAATCTATACTGTTGATAGCACTGCATGGAGTTGTGTGGGAGCTGGTGGCTTTCTTCAGGCCGGATGGATGACTAAGAGTTTGGCATCTTCTTGTTGATGTAGATATTTAAAACTTTTAATGTACTCCAGCATAATTAAAATGGTATTCTAATGGATGGGGAGCAGAGTCCTTTACTGCTGTAATTAAAAATGGATCTGATGATTAAGTAAAATTAGTATGAATGAGATGCTTTGTCTTTAATTGCAAGTAATTACTATTAATTGCCTTCCAAATGGAGAAACTTTCTTGTACATCAGATAAATTAGGTAATTAATTATGAGTAATCTGCTTACTGAGGTGAGGAAAGGGGGAAAACACTGTAGGATTTCACCCTCAGTCCCCTACTTCCATTCACACCCCTAAATGGCATTTAATCATAGTTGTGTGGGGCCATAAATGTGCATACAACCACTAAGTATGCTCACTAGGGCTGCACTCTGTCTGGTTTTAGACATCAGAGGAAGTGGGTCCTCCTGACTTCTTGCTTAGTAATGCAGAAAGTGCTAAGGCACTTTCCATAGAGTGCCAGGTATCCCTTATCTTGAATTTCCCAGCAAGGTGCTCTAGCATTTCACCTGGTAGTCGGATGTTATCCAGACCCCTTTCCAATTTCCTCCTTGAAGCTGGCCCCACTGGGCAAACCAGAGAGGGAGATATGTGGGTCTAGGCGAAAGAGTAACTTGGAGGCTGTGGCTCAGTGAATGGCTGCAGACTTGAATGGCAGGAGCTTCTAAATCGGGGTGGGCCAAATACAGTTCTGGTGGGCTGGATCCGGACCACCAGGCCATTCTATCTGGCTTGCGGGGCCCCTACAAATTTAGAAAATTAATATTTATTTGCTCCTAGCTGCCTGTCAAAGATGACAGGAGCCAGGGACAGTAGGACCCAGAGAAAGCTAGTGGCAGGACCCAGCAGCAAGTTCTGCCCAGCCCTGCCCTCCCAACCAGAAACCTCTGCCTAGGGACCATGGGTCTCTTCCTGCTTCCCTGTGCCAGAGAGGCAAACGTGGCCCTCAACAGTTTGCCAAAACTTGGTAAGCGGCCCTCTGCCTGAAATAATTGCCCACCCCTGTTCTAAATCCTATTCTATGCCCTTGCTTCAGTTGGGTAGAAGTTTTGCCAGTGCTCTTGATACATTTTATCCAAAGAATTGTAAATGCAAGGTACAGTGGTCAGCTTCACGCCTGCACACAAATGTGGAGGCTGCACTGACGTGCTATAACTACAGTGTGTCAGAGCAGACTTGATTGAGTGTGGAGCATGGTAATGGACTCCCTTCAGCAGCCTCCCACTTCTCAAGTATCAGCATCCCTATGCTTAAAAATGGCAGCGGGGGGTCACACAGGGACACTGATACGTGAGATGCTGTGATGCTTTAATTAGATTGGTGCTCAGAGATGCTCTAATTGAAGCACTGCTCCTCCCTCTCCCCACCCCGGGGCATGTGTAAAAGTACCCTAAGTGTTTTGGTTGGGGGGGTGGGGTTGGCAGGAAAAGCCCTTGGGCACCTAAATACCTGGTGCTGAACATGGCCCAAACCTCCTTGTTATTGATATTGCCACCTAGGATTTTCAGAGCACCATTTTCCCTGCTATTTCGCCAGTAGCATTCCCAGAGACTGCCTTGTGGATTTGGCCCCACAGGAAAGCTAGGTGGGGGAATCCCAAAGGGGATCAGGCATGTACTAGGCACTGACCTCCTTGACACTTTCAAGGCTTCTGTGTATGACCAGTGGCAGAATTGTAGGCACCTATAGCTAAGAAGCATTTTAGCAGGAATAAATGTGTGCTAACTAGGGGCCTTAAGATCATGTCTAAGAGTCATCACACCTTTTTTTGGCTTGAGCCACAGAAGACCATTGTGACCATCCAGTTTAACTTGCACAGTACAAGCCCAGAGCACAACTTCCAGTAACTTCTGCCTCTGGTCCATAATGTCTGCCTGAGTCAGATCAGCTCCTTTGGAACAGACATTCAGCCTCAGCTTACATATCCTGAGGAATGTGGGTCCCCATGCTCAGGTGTTCCAATAGCCCCACTGTTAAGCACTTGTAGAGGGGGTGTTGGGTGAGGAGGGGGGTGTTTGTTTTGAATTTGTCTTGATTCAGCTTCTAGCCACAGGATCTGGCTTTGCATTTGACTGCAAGGTGCAACAGTCCATTGCTATCAACTCTTCAGCCTGAATTTTTGTGTGCAAACTACAATTGACTCAGCTTTTCTCTTTGAACAGCAACTAGACTAAGCAACACATAGTGACATTTGTCAGGGTGCCTGGTAAAATAGCACATCTGGCAACTTTCACCAGCTAAGAACTTTACGCTGAAAGCTGCAGGTGACTTCGAACCTCAGGGCTAGGTGTGAACAGGTGGGAACTGACAACCTGGAGAGGGCAGGGAGAGACGAACTGGAAGACGATCAGACTTGTATATAAACTATTACATGTACACATTGTACTGTGGGCCAATGCATGATCATATTTTAATTTGAGTGGCAGGGGTTCCCAAACTCTGGTACATGGGAGAAATTGTGCAACGGCAGATTTAACTTTTATTATAATTGGCATTTAAGGGGTTAAAATATCAACTGTATTGTGGATATGTTGGCAGCTGCTTAGTGTGGAGGGGGGTACTCAATAAGAAAGTTTGGGAACCTCTGCACTAGAGTGACTGGTATATGCACTAGTAGCTTCTGTATAGTCATTGCAGCTACTTTGGCATCACTCTTGTTCCAGTGGGAAGGGTAGGTACAGAAAATGTGAATGAATTTCTGTATCCCACAGGGGCCAGAAACACAACTTGGAAAAAAAGCCCAGAGAAACTGTGTCGGCAGGAAAGATGCTCCCAACACATGCTACAGGGAGCTAGTTGTATCCCCTAGAGACCTGTTTCATATGGTTCAGATTGTTCAGTAAAGATCTATGGATCAGTACAGGGAAATTTGCCAAGCAAAAACTGCACTGGAATAATTGAGACATGGCTTGGGGAGGAAGACCATGGACACAGTGAAATCCCATTTTATCCTCACTATGGACACTGCAGTTTGGTGTATTGAAAGTCCCTGCTGTGCGCCCTTTCTGCAATGGGCTACCCTGTCAGTCCCTCACTAGCGTTTTCAACCCAAGCAGAGGCTGCTCTTCTGATCCATAGCAGAGGTGTCTACCCAGTGGAGTACAAAAAAATTAAGTTAACGTCAAGAGGGTGACATAAAGCACCTGACTACCCTGAATGTCGTGGGCCAGTCCTAAACTTCTGAGCTGGGTCCTCATGACCTTGAGAAATCCTTGAAGTGGAACTTTTTGTCCCAGATTTGAAAATCTGTTCCTGCATCAGCCCCAGTCAGTGTCCTGCTGACTGGGTCGCCTGGTGCCTAATTCCTCCTGCACAGTCCTGAATCTAATATAGAACTGGCCCAAGAAAAATCAGGGTGAAAGTGCACTGCTGTAAGTTACACCAGTGTCCATGTTGTGCTTCCAGCTTTTTTTTTTTTTTTTTGGAGTAGTCACGTGATATAGTCCAGTGGTTCTCAGCCTTGCTAGAATTGAGGCACTTGGGAAATGCCAGATCTTAGCTGTTACTTGCTTTTTGATTATTTGGAGGGGAAGAAGATGGAGCAATTCTTCTGTTGCAAATAACTCGAAGGCCACAACAGGTCAGAATGCTCTTATTACTGTGGATTCCTATTTGAAATCTCTGGGTTTCTTGTGAATTGTGTGGTGTTGACACACCCAACGGTGCTAATATTGAGCAGCACCCTTAAAAGGATCTTGCAGAATCCTGGTGGAAAATCATTACTACAGGTAAACCTGTCCCCTTTCCATATAAAGGCAAGGGGTGGTAATCGTGCTTACTAAGAGCTGCTCATCTGCCCATTCCCGGTACAATTTACACCAGTGGACAAAGCAGTGTGAATTACACCAGTGTAAATGTGCCGTGTAGCAAGGATCTTTGTGTTGCAGTTCTGCGCATCATTGGGTTATCAGTTTCCGTTCAGTACAGAGCACTATAAACTAAAACTTCTTTGAGCAAATTGTCCCCTGAGTGTGGGGATGACCTTGTGTCTCTCTTTCCTAATGAAAATTCAGCAGAACGCTAGCTTGTGGTCCTTCGCCCTGACAGGCAAGGTGGCTAAAAATCAGCTTTTGAAATGATTTCTTTTGGCAATGGGAATAGTGAGTCAAAAGTGACAGTTCTGCAAGTGGGTCACCATGTAAATAGAAGCTTATGGTTAATGTATTTTTAATACAGAACACTTATCTCTCTGCATCCCTTCACTTTAACAGCAGGAGGAGAATTGTGCAGAAAAAAATTCAAAGGAAGATAAATAGGCTCTGAGGAATATTGAGAGAATACCAGCCTGCAAAGTGGAATTGTGGGTCAGATTGCAGGCCTTTGAAAACTGTTCTTCTCACATGCTAAGCCAGGAGACTGATCACCCCCAGTGACTGAGCATTTCCCTGTTGGGGAGATGGGGGAAGGTGTGTGGAAATCTGGGTTCCATGCCCTGCTCCAAGGATAATTTCTGCATTTATTTATTTATTTATTTATTTTTTAATGAAGCAATCATTGAATAAAATACTTCAACAGAAAGTACCTTGACCCCCAGGCTGCAGGCTCTGAATCCCTCTTATTCTCTTTGTAGCCCTAGAATGCCCTTCCACACAGTGAAGCAGCTGTGCAATCCCCACAACAGTTCATAACCTGGGTGAGTTTTCTAACCTGTAAGGCAGTGGTTTTCAAACTTCCTAAAATCATGAAACCCTTTCCTGTCATTTCTGCTGTGGAGCCCCTACCCCTTTGTGGAGCCCGGTGACCCAGGCTGGCAATGGCAGTGCACCACCTCCAGCCTGTTCTGTCATTGCTCCTAATCTCTTTGCAAAACTCCTGTGCCCTATTGTAGAACCCCAGGGTTTGAACACAGTTTGAAAACCACTGCTCTAAGCAACTCCTCCTCCCAGCTGTGCTTTGAAAGCAAAGAGCCATCCCTGTTGCATTCTTGAAAGAATGGGGTGGCACATGTTGAGGAAAGAATTCTGGGCAGCAGATCCCAGGGGCAGAGAAGTGCCTCCCCAAATCCCCAACAGGGGGAAAGAACAAAAAAAATCAGGTATTAGAACTGACTTTTGAAAACAGACTCTATAAGATTCAGGCACACTGTTAAGTACAGTGTTGAGCTTTTTAGTGTGACAACTTCCGGACCATATAGGAGCACAGTGTTCTGCTAGGGCATAGACCACTGCAAGTGTGGTGGCTCCGAGCACTTTAAAGTTGGCACCCCGTGTCATACTGGCTAAACATCTTAAGGCAGCTATCTGTGCAGAGGCTTTACTGTTGACCTCCTCCTGAATGTGGTGCTTATAGGTGAGGGAACTTTCTACTTCAGGACCTGGGAGCTACAAATACAAGACTTGGCATCATGCGCACTGACTGCTGAGCTGGACCTTACTGTCCCATCATATCATTCTTCTATAAAGTTGTCTAGTTCAGTTTTTAAAGAGAATCAGGTTCTCTTTCCCCACCTCCCTCCCCTCAATGTTGCTCAAACAACCATTCCAAAATTTGACTCTGACCAGTGGAAATCTTTGAGCTTCCCATCTAAATTTATCCATAGCTAGTTTCTACCTGATTGATGTTATTTCTATGCCATGCTCATGTGCATTGCCATAGGATTGCTCAGTCTTAGCAAGGCACACCTTGCTGTCTTGTACCAGGCCGTTTTCAAGGGAAGCAAAGTGATGCTAACATGGATGACATTACTGCTGTCTGGAAACTAGACTTGAATCTCCCTCTCTGCAAGGAAAAAGGGATCCATGTGGGAATAACCTAGGAGAGCCTTGCTAACAGGTTGTTTTGTTTTGTTTTTTTTCCCCAATTACCAATATAGATGTTCTCAGGAATGGCATGCTGGGTACTCTCCACTGCTGAGTGCTTTTCTGAGCCTGACAAAGACCCTGGGTGGAGCTGTTGCCTGTACCAGTCCTCTTTCACTAAATCTTTCCTTAGCAGTTTCAAAGCTCCTAGGGAAATTCAGATCTATGGTTACAAGTTTATTAGCTTTGTCAGTTCTACTAAATACTTTTAATGTAATACGTATGTCCTTCCACTGAGTCATCCTTTACTGCCTGGAAGAAAGAAAAAAATAATCTTAAAAAAAAAAAAAAAGTAGAAAACCAGTTAAGATGTCTGAATGACAGCATTAGTTTTACACTTGTCATCTCTTTAATTTTAACCCAAGCATTTAAAAACCAGGGATCAAAAATTCAAGGCGACCTAAATTTTACATCAAACCGATGATAATGCGTTTTTCTTACTGTGCACAAGAATGTCATGACAGTCTCAACATTATCTTAACACTATTAGATATTAACACTATCTGGTCCAAATACAAGTTTATTCTCCTTTTTACAACCCTCAAAACTTTTTAAAGATGGAGAAAGAAACATGTGCATGGGGTTGTTTGTTTTGTGTGTTAAGGCTCATTAATAATCAGCCCTGAGACATGTACCTAATGTGCCAGTATATCACCAATGTCATGCACCTTTCTTATCAAACTGCTTATGCTGCATGTGTGCGCGTGGGTCCCAGGAAGGGGTATGATGTTGCGATTTAAATATTCATTCCATTGTGCTGGGTGAGAACAAGACGGGAAATTAACTCCTGGCACTGGGCCAGCTTGACATTTTGTCCCATGTGAGCCTTCAAAATACAGTCTGCGTGGGACTCTGATGGTGCAGATGTTCTGCTCTAGCTTTCTGTACAGAGCTGAATTGTGCCCAGGGTAATGATGTATATCTGGGGGCAGAATGAGATCTGTGATGTCGCTTGATATCCACTTCTTTGCTTGTAAGGACCATGCTTATGTAAGTGTAGCTAAGCTCATGGTATTCTTCTTCTTTCATGGGTTGCTCAAATCATGCTTTCTGTTTTTAGGAATATATTACCTGCCAAGTTGCATCATTTTGTGTTTAGCTCTTCTTAATGACACCGGGTAATTAGCAAGCTGTTGAAGTAATAGCTAAGTGATAAAAATGCTAAATAAAGGTGTGATTAGTTTTTAATACTAGGCACTGCTAGGAACAAGTAAATATTATTGCACATTATTTTTGGAGGGGAGCACTCTCACCACTTCTAAACATATTTATTTTTTATTTTAAGTCATTTTTAAATTGGGAATGTATTATTTTAGGTGCCCAAATGATGACTCTCACCAGGAATACTTTCCTCCTAGCAGCACTGTGCCCCCTAATGACATTCCTGGGCTCTGTCATCAGAGGGCATGGTGCCTGGTTGGTTCTAGTTTCTTGCTATGTTCTCTGCTATTTTGTCCTTCTGAATTCAGACCCAGGTCTAGCCACCTACATATACTTAAGTGTAAGGCATGCAGGTCATTCAGAGGAACTGCGACTTAGAATTCAAATGTCTAGATTTTAATTAAAGCCTGCTGGAGTCTGGAAGGTCTCAGGCTTTCTGGATGCACTCTCATTTCATGCGCCTCTGGGTCAGATTCTGCAAGATGGAGACTTTTTGGATGGATGACTCTACTTCGGTGGTGCTCAACTTTCCTGCTCCACGAGCTGGATGAGTAGCACTGGGCCAGATCCTGTGGCTGGGGCTTGTCTGTGGGCCTGATCAGCAGGGAGTTGGTGTAGGGTCAGTCTTCAGAGTGATCCATGCCAGTCTAACCCCCTCAAGCCAGGCCATGTCATCCAGCCTGTAGGGCTCTGCATGGGTCCAGAAACTTGGCAGTGGGGAAGCCCCTCAGGCCGGATGACAATGCTGTGGGCCAAATTCAGCCTGAAGGCCAGAAATTAAACACTGCAGCTGTAATCAAGAAGTGATCAGGACGTGATAGGCAGGCAGCCATGAAGTGCAGTGAAAGCAGGAGACAAGGATTTGGGATTTGGACTGCCATTCACTTCATGAAAGACCTCACGGGGTTGATCTTACAGCCTGTTAAGCTCTGTGGTGTGTTAAGTGCAGGGTGCTGGGGCAGGCTGGGGCCCTGCAGCTCTTGTACCAGCTACTCTGTACCCTTACCTGGCTCTTTAGCCCCCCAGAATTGCTTTTTTCCTCTAGGCCTCAAGCTAGAGGTACCCTGCGCAGTCTCTGGAGTGTCTTGGTTGGGTCTCTGAAGCAGGCTCTACCATCTATCTCCCCAGCTTCAAATGGGTATTGAAGCTGAGCCTTTCTGGGAGTCCTCATTACTTTCTCCTGAGATGTAAAAATCACTTATTGACAGCTAAAGACCTTGGTACTTACTCACTGGAGGCACATACTTGTTGGCATGTACTCAGTAATTCCAGGCACAGTCTGCTAGTGGCAAAAGACTTGGTTTAGAGCTGCTTTTCTGATGTTGTTTCTCTCATTGGGTTACTCAAGCCATCCCATCAGATGAGCTGTAGGTTACATGATGCACCCTCCAATTGTTACCACCCATTGTTGCCATCGAAAAAGTGCTTTTTAATGCAAGGTCACAGGAGAAATTTTAAAAGATCCAGGTCAGAGTCTGATTCCCATGCTGTGGCTTGTATTGATGTAACTGCAGAGGGACATGAATACCAGGGAAATGGATCAGATTGGCTCTCAAGTTCCTTATCGAACATGTTGCATTGATTGTCCAGTGATTAGTCAAAGTCGGCTCACCGTGGGGTGCATGATTCAAGCCAGTGTTTATTGTCAACTCTTCTGCTCAAGCAGAGCAAGCACAGATAGGAACAAAACCTTGCAAGCATTTTAAGATCAATCTGTACAAAGTAAATGATGCCAATCAGAGCCACAGTCAAGCATGAAGACACAGGGGCACCGTGCAGTTCCTGACAGCTTGGTCAGGACCCTGAAAGGGATCACCAATGAGACCATCCCTGAGAGGCATCAGCCAGACCTCCAATGAGATAGGCCTTGATCACTTCTAGCTGGGGCCTGGGGTGTGATCCTCTCCAGTTGGCTCAGGGTGATTTCCATCAGGGAAGGGATTATTATGTCATATATCTGTGCTGAGGCAACCTAGGATTCTTTTCCTATCATCTCTGGAAGAAGAGGGGGAATTGTAGGAAAGGACTAAAGAACTATCAAAACTGAAGTGACTAAAGCTAACGCCTGGTGATGGCTAAAATGGACTGTGCAGTATAGGCATAACATACCTATGATCTCAGTTTCCCTCTTTGTAGAATCATAAAACCATGGGGTGCCTATACACATGCTGGGGAGGGGTGGGGAGAGCAGTGTCTTAATTGAAGGGGACAGGGAGAGAATAGGAGCCCCTAGCCTCACAGGCTTGACCCAGCTCCCCCCAGTACCCCAGCTGGCGTAGCTGGGTGTGGGGGCAGAGGACGGGGAGTGAAGTGAGGGAAGCCCCACTTCCCACCCACTCCTCCTCAGCTGGATGTCGGCAGTGAAATCACTAACAAATCTTAGTCTCCAATGTGCCTCTCCTGCTGGCTGGGGGGGAGGGTTGGGGCTTGTGGGGGTGGTTCTGTAGCTTCCTTGGAGGCTGCTGGCCTGGGCTGGTGCAGGCTGCCTCTAGCCCCTCCGCCCACTGACCCAACAGGTGAACTTCTGTTGGGTTGGGTGGGAGGCATTCTAACTCATGGCGCTTTATATAAAATGCCATGAGTTAGTGGGGCCCTAACATCTATCTGCACCCAAAGTTATGCCACTTCAGGCCAGTGTTAACTCTGGGCCATGCTACCTAGCTTACGTTAGGGTAACTTCAGTCCGCTCCACAGAGATAAAAATGAGCAGTTTTCAGTCCTCCAGCATCCCAGGATGCACTGCTCTTAGCTACACCTCTCCTCGCCAGCCCTCTGGCAAGTCAGAGCTATGAAGGCATGAAATGGTACTAACCTTTAACATGCAACTGCTCACAGCACATTCTACCTTTAACACTGTTCAGCACTCCACAGATTTATTATGGTCTAAGTCAGGGGTGGGCAAAATACGGCGTGCCTACTCCAGACTTGCCTCCTCATGCTGAGCAGTGGCTGGGCAGAAGCTACTGCTCAGCGTGTGGGAAAAGTGCCCCCCCTTCACCACTGCCAGGCTCTTCTTGCTGTAGCTGCCCAGAGCCCGTGCCCAGACTGCCCTGTGGCTCCTCTGCGCTGTCACTGCTGCCCTGCTGGGCGGCCTGGAGGCGGCAGTGATGGTGGTAGAAGTGGCGAGATAGCCTGGGCATGGGCTCCAGGCAGCTGCAGCAAGAAGGGCCCAGCAGTGGCTGCAGGGGGGAGAAGGGTGGGGTACTTTTCCCCTGGGCCCAGCAGCAGCTTCTGCCCAGCTATTGCTGCTGCTGCTCAGTGTGGTCGGGCAGTCTGGAGCAGGTGCAGGGCAGCCCAAGTTCTGGGTTGTGCTTGTGGGTTCAGGCTGGTCTGCTTTGCCAGGCTGAGTCCAGAGCAGTCCTGGGGTGGGTCGGGGTTGGGGCTGTACACTGGTGGTGCTGGTGAGGAGGAGCTGCAGAGTGCATGGGCTCCGGGCTGTTGTGGGGCGGGAGGTGCTGACTGGCTTGCGGCCGCTCCCCAGAACTGCTTATGTAGCCCATGGGCGTAAATAATTGCCCACCCCGGTCTAAGCATAATGTGTAACTTCCGCCTAATAGTACTTTTGATTAAGCCCCAAATTCACATTCACTTTTTGCAAATGCATCCCTCTGCTGATTCATATCAAGTCTATGACACATTAAAGCCCCCAGATCCTTCTCAGAAACGCTGGTAGCCAGCCAGTTATCTTACACATTTGTTTGTTCTTCCCTTGGTGAAGCACCTTACACTTATTTGCATTGAACTTCATCATGTTGTCTCTAACCCAGCTCTCCAATCTATCAAGATCCTTTTGAAATTTACTCCTATCCTCTACAGTGTTTATAGTCCTTCCGAGTTTCTTGGCATCTGCAGACTCAGTCAAGAAGCTCTCTAGTCCAGTATCCAAATGATTAATAAACATGTCAAATAACTCCATAGCCAGGACAGACCCCTAGGTAACCCCACTTAAAACCTCTTGCCATTCTGACATGGATCCATTTACAGTTACTCTTTCCTTGTGGTTATTGAGCCAATTATGTATCCACTTTAATCATTTTATCCAGCCCACATTTCTCCAGTGGACTTATGAGAATGTCATGTCCTTGTTGATTTTTATTTTTTTAATTATTTTTTTAGAATGAATTAATGATGGGTTTAGTGCTTTGGCAAAACATATAAAAACAAAGAAGCCCCTAGTGCACTGCATAAATGTAATAAATAGGTGATTTTGAAATAAGAGGGTTTAATAGAAATAGAAGCAGCTGGATCTTTTTGGCCCTGGACTGATGAAGGCATTGGAGCCATCCCTGTTACACATGAGATATGGCAGGCTGCAGCGGTTCCTGCAGCCAGGGGAAGGTGGCTTAGCTTTCAGGAGATTTCATGGGCAGGATTGTGCCTTTTTCTGTAGTGGGGTTTGGTCCATGCCAGACATGTCCATAATTTGGAAAGAGGTTGATCATTGTGAAGGCTTTGTTCCAGAACCCAAGGTGCTAGTCTGCACTGGTGCCAGTCTCAACCTTTTGGCCCCATGGGCCAGATGAGTGATATGGGGCCAGTTTGGGCTGGGTTGGGTCCTGGGGCCCCATGCCAGGATGGGATCAGGCTCCGCACCACCCTGTCTACCTGACCTAGCATGCAGAGTTATGGCCCTGGGGCCCCTTGCAGACCTGTGGGGAGCCCTGTAGGCTGGATGAAGAGTGCTGGGGGCTGGATCTGGCCTCCAGGCTAGAGACTGAGTGAGCACCCCAGCTCTAGGGCAAGTCTGCACTTAAGAAAAAAGAAAAAAAAAAAGTGCTTCTGTTTGAAGCTACCACAATAAAAAGCTGCTGACCCATGTGAAGCTGAGAGTAGAGAGCCAAACCAGTAACATGGGGTCTGGGGCACGTTCTCAGCAGCTTATGACAAAGACTTAACTCAGCCTACACACTTCAGTGGAACTAGCTGGTCACATAATTTTCCTGAATATTTCCCAAAACTCGTGCTAACAATTTATCCCCATCAGCTGGCCCATCTGTTACTTCTGAATAAATTGTTCCCACTCTTCACCCAGCTCCGTGGCTTATAGTCATATAGTATAAATCAGAATAATTAGTCATTGCTTGCCCCTATCAATTGAAAAATCATTTATTTGTGGTTCCTTTTCCTGGAATCTGACCAACTCTAGCCTTAGCTCTGTTGCCCAGACTCTTATCTATAGAAGGCCCCTGACCTGATCCCTCTGGAGAGCTTGTGGAATCTGCTTCCTTTGAAAATGCAGCTTTTTTCCTAGCTTATTTGTTCTGCCCCTTCCTAGAGTCGAACCGTTTGAGACACTGTGGAGACTAAGATTTGTTGGTGATTTCACTGAAAGTCTAATGTGCATTTCATTTTGGCAGTGGAGATTTCAATTTACCCCAAACGTAAGAGGAGCTCAAAGAATCCTCCCCTGTTCCCTCCAACAGCTGGTGAACTCTAGCTTGGTGCCTATCATATTGGCCAATGTGGAGTTTAAAACACCAGTTCCAGATGTGAAAGGAAATGGCTGCTGGGCTGATGTTCAGATATGTTCCCCTCATATTATGCTCTTGGCACATTAGTAGCAAGCAGAGCTCGTTAAATCTTAGGAGAGGGGACCATGGGCTCATTGGAAGCGATGCAGTAATGCCCACAGTATTTCCCTGGACTAAAGGACACTGGCACTGTCTCGGATTGGCCACAGGGTATGTCTGCTCAATATGTCCCATTGCTCTCACAAGTGGCCGAGATGTGTGGAAGGTCCACGAAGACCTGGGTTGAAAGGCAATTGAAACAGCATTCCTG
>NW_005842655.1:660815-662191 GCF_000455745.1 Alligator sinensis | reverse complement strand
TGCTTACTGGTTACTGTTCTAGTGATCTAGGACGCAATACTCATGACCTAAAACTGCTGTTGAAGGAGTTCTGCACCCCCAGGCATCCGCTTCAACAGTCAGGGAGAGGAAAATTTATTTTTTCTCTCTGCCAGCTTCCCTGGAGGTGTAGGGGCCAGGTGTAGGAGCACTGCTGTGCTACTTCCATCAGGCACAATTCAGTGTCTGGGCTTCAGGATTAACAGCAGTAAGGGCAGCAGGTAAGATGGTCTTGCACTTCCTTGATGAGCAGAGGGGGAAGAAGCAAGGAAAACCATGCTGACCTTTCCTCAACCTGGACCAAACTGCATTGTCACAGAAACTGCCTTATGACAAGTACATGCAGAGATGGAAGCAGGGCAGTCAGCTCTCCAGAGGTGCAGGGAGCAATTTAGAGCTAGCTTTGGTCATGTTCATTCGACCAGCTTCTTGGGATATGGGGGTGTCTGTCACATGGACCTCTTGCATCAAGAATTGGCCTTTCTTTCCAAAAGATCTGTTTCTACTGTGAACTGCTGGACTCTATACCATCAGTGACAACATCTTCCCCCCTCCCCGACCTGCTGCGGAGCTACAGGTGGAATCCCTGACCTGTGCGATACAGAAATTCTGGCCTTCCAAAAAGTACAAATCAGGACACTTCAGAATCCTCTGTGAACCTTGGATAATACCAAAAGGCATTTTTTATGGTACCCACTGTGACATAGAGCAAGTCCTCCTAAAAAGTAGCGTCCAGCAAGTGTGCTCCCTCCCTCCCCCATGCTCCAGTCTGGATGGGGCCAGCAGTAACTTCCAGGTGTGGCAGAACAGCAAGAAGGCTAGACTGCAGACTGTACAAAGGCAGTTGTTATAACCTGTTACCTCTTTTTACTGTAAATTGTTTTATGTAAGTTCTTGTACATACTAAAGAGAGTTAGTTGCACACCACAAGCCTTATCAAGATACTGCATCCACTGCCATGCTGTCCAGACACCAGCATGTTGCCTCTTGCTACACATTGTTCAACCAATTGTTCATTGGTTGGCTAACATGGCAAGGAGAACTTTAAAGTAGGCCCTATAGGAGGTGATGACAAAACCCTACTGGCCAGTGCATAATTAGGATTAAAGGATGAGGGTCAGGAGAAGGGGCTGAATTCTGGACAGTCATAAGATGGCTAGCAAGGATGCAGAAGGAAAAAAGGCAGGCAGCATGTATCTTTGCGTATACATGAATACAAAGAGTACATGCAGGATGATTTGAAGTCACAGTAGTACGTAAAGCAAATTACAGGCTTGGTAGAATAGTTCCCAGGACTGGAATATCAGCCATGGGAAGTACAGCTGGTTCCAGAGGGAAGTGCAAGGGGCGGGGGGGGG
>NW_005842655.1:656406-660750 GCF_000455745.1 Alligator sinensis | reverse complement strand
AGGGAAAGAACAGCTGTGACCTTATGGTAAGGGTCAATTGTAGGAGGAAGAGGTCGTGACTGAGGCATCCATCTAGAAGGTAACAAGATTACGTTTTTGGAAGAAAAATACAGCAAAACAGAAGGGGAAGATTCAAATGGTTTCAAGTTAGGTATAGGCCACTGCCTACAAAAAAGCCAATTCAGATTGACCCTTGAAGGTGGTTAGGATCCCCAGTCAGTCAGTGGAGCTACCTGGGACAGAATCCTGTCCACTTAGCTTGCCAAAATGGCACTTATTCAGCCACATAACTGCTGTTTTTGGCACTTATGCCCAGTTTTGAATCCTGTTCCATGTGAACTGTGGGCATACAAGCATCCACATGGCCACTGAGTATATGCAGGCAAAATTGCAACTCTTGACCCATCTTTGACAGCCCTTCCCTTTTCCTACGTGCACAGTACTGACTTAGGCAGTTTACTGCCCATGATTATGACTAGACCATTGCACTCCATTTTAAGGTGCAATTTGACTCAAACTGCCATGTGTTTCTGCATCCTCTGCTGCTACACTTGGACACTGCATGCAAATGCTGACTTCCAACTTTTTGAACTACAGTGGCAACTCACTGCAAGAAGCATATATTGAGGATACAAATCAACAGCCGCTCCTGCCCAGAAGTGGAAGCAATTTATTAGACAGAGTGAAATGCAGATGTAATATATCTCTAGGTTGATATGAATAATGTAAAGTTTCTATCACCTGGGAGTACTAGTTCTTATTGGCTTTGTGTCTGAGGCAGTGGAGATCTGGCAGTTACTAGCAGTCTCGTTTACATGCCTCATTAGGTCTCAGTCTAGTTCTAATTGTCAAATAACACTAAACAGCCTGTTTCACACTTCCTTGCTAATTGTCCCTCCGAGGAAGGGATTTTTCTGCAGAACCAGACAATGATGTTTACAGCTGATGCCTGATGGCATAATATTCCTGTCCCCCGAGAGAATCCTTTCCCTTTAACACATCTGACCTGACGGCACAAACTCTGCCTGTTCAGGAGAGCAAACCCAGCCAGCGCTCAGCAGGGATGCAGAGACTTTCTCTGAGACCCAGCGATAACAAAGGTTAGTTAAGAGGAGTCATGCCTTGCATGGGGAACTCGGGTCTTTCTCATAGAGACTTTGCTGTCTTGCCTCTGTGCCCCTCTGTGGAGATGGTTCATAGAAGAAGCACTGATGGTTTTGTGCTCTGGAAAATGTCTTTTAATGAAATATTTAAGGAGTTCAAGGTGGGATTATCGAAAATACATCAGTTGATTTAAAAGACAGCTGACTGAGAATAAATGGGACTTGTTTTCCTTAATAACTTCAGTGTTTTTGAAAGTCCCACTAACAATCTATGCATTTTAAGAGGTAATTTAATCACTTGTCTTTAAATACCTACAAAGAGAGAAGAAAGCTGATGCACAGGGTCTTTTAATCTAACAAGCAAAGGCAAAACAAGACTCAATGACTGGAAGCTGAAGTCATACACTTCCCAACTGGATATAAAACATGTTTTGCAATGTAAGAATTACCATACTGGATCAAACCAATGGTCCATCTAGCCCTGTGTTCTGTCTCCAACAGTGGCCAAAGTGAATGTTACAGAAGGAGAGCACTGAACTGAATAGATCTAGAGCAATGGTTTTCAACCTTTTTTCATTTCCAGACCCCAACAAAATTTCAAATGAAGGTGCCAATCCCTTTGAATTGTAAGTGTGGGTATTCACATAATTTTGATCGATCATAGTAATTTTTTGTGGACTCCTTAGGCATAGTCTGCGGAACCCCGGGGGTCCATGGATCACAGATAGAAAACCACTGACCTGAAGTGATCTATTTTCCTGTTCAAAACCCTCCCTGGCTTCCACCATTTTGGTTTAGAAATGCCAAAGGAAATATCTCCAGCTGTTCTGTTCAGCAGCAATTAATAGATTTATCATCCATTAATTTGTCTAGTCCATTTTTAACTTGCTATCTGCCTCTACCATCTCCTATCACAATGAATTCCACAAGTTAACCACACATTTCATAAAAAGTACTTTCTCTTGTTAGTTTGAAACCTGTATATTTAATGGCAAGGACTGAAAATGGAAGAGATTGGCAAGAGAGGTGGTGGATTCTCTATCCAGGGGTGGGCAAAACATGGTTCTGCATACAGCCCACCAAAGCATTTTATTCAGCCTGCAGTGGGTCTCTTGGCCCCACCTGGCTTAGGCACAGGGGGCAGTCTGTCCGCTGTGCACTTACTGCCGGGGGTGGGACCCATGTGTTCAGGGTGCATTGCCAGGGGGCTGGGATGGGGATGCAGGTGGGCAGGGAACTGCATCTGGGAGTGGGATGGGCAGGCAGGGCCAGGGCTGGGGATCAGGATCTTGGGGCAGTGACAGTGTGGGGCCAGGGCCTGGGACACAGCTGTGATCCACTCCCTGCATGGCCTTGTGACAGGCATGGTTTCCATGGGCAGAGGTTTGTGGGGAGCTGATTGCAGCTCTGCCCTGGGCCTTGGTCCCATGCTGGCACCACCCCAAGATCCCAGACCCAGCCCTGCCCACCCAGCCTACTCCAGGACACAGCCCCCCTCTGTCTGTGGTCCCATCCCAGCTGCCAGTCTCCATTGAAACCCTAGGATTGCTGGGCAGTGACAGCATGGGGCCAGGGCCTGGGGCAGAGCCGCGATCCGCTCCCCACATGCCTATGTCTAAGAAACCAGTGTCCATTGCAGGGGCATGGGGGCAGGGGATCGTGGCTCTGCCCCAGCCCTGGCCCCATGCTGTCAACGCCCTGTGATCCTGATCCCAGCCATGGCCTTAGGCCCACCTACCTGCTCAACCCACTCCCAGATGCTGCTCCCCACCCACGGCCCCATCCCAATCACCCGGCCGTGTGCAGGGCCACTTAGGGAGTTTTGGTGAGCTGTGGTGGCGGGGAGAGAGGGGTGCTGACTTAGCCAGAGACAGCTCGCTAAAACTCCCTATGTGGCCTTCCAGCCAAAATAATTGCCCACCCCTGCTCTATCACCTTGCATCCTTAAATTGCAATTCCTTTTTTCTAAAATTTCTTTCTTCCGGAAGTTGCTGATCTTATTGCAAAGATTTCTGGATGATAATTTTCTGACTTGTATTGGGCAGGAGGTCTGATTAGCTGATCATAAATATCCTTTTGGGCTTTAAAATGTACTATATCTATATGAGTTCATACCTCCAGCTCCAGTGACTTCAACTGAATATTAGTACATGTTTGAAGTTAAGAACAGGTGAGTGCGTCTCATACCCTGCACTTCTATGGCAGTTCCAGGGACCCATACTTTCTGATGCAACTTTGATACAATTGGTGACCCAATCTTCAGCAGATAGAGAGGGTTAC
Organism: Alligator sinensis; assembly: GCF_000455745.1. NCBI lineage: Eukaryota > Metazoa > Chordata > Crocodylia > Alligatoridae > Alligator > Alligator sinensis. The sequence continues at coordinate 657,367 of NW_005842655.1, read as the reverse complement.
CAAGAACTCATGAAAAAAATGGTACATACACACCCACACAATTCCCCGAGAGGAGATGTCTGAACAGTCACTCTGATACTGATACCACGCCAAGCAGATCTGATGAGGCTAATTCTACCACTTGATGAGGCTAACTCTACTGCTCAATAGGGCTGTATGAAACAGCACCCTTCTGTTTCAACTTCTGTTACGGCATTTCAAATGGACAGTGCTTCATTTCACTGTTTTGAAGTACTGTTCTGTTTTGTTTCGGCGAAACTGTTTCGCTGTTTCGACGCTGTTTTGATGCATTTCAACATTTTGCCCATAGGCTATAATGGGGAATCACAAAAATGCCTATAACTTTGTAATTTCTTTCCTGATTTGAATGAAAATGGCAGGGAGGGTAGTCCCTGCTGAGGCCACAAAGCCTGTCATGTTTCAAGGAGATAGGTTTAGGGGTTTCTGGGAAACTGCATCTCAAACTTTTCAGAGCAAAACTCATGTCACTTGTGTAAAGGCACGGGGGGCAGGAGGGGTGAAAACAGCAGGCATGGTAGCCCCAGCTGAGGCCACAAAGCCTGCCAAGTTTCAAGGAGATGGGTGTAGGGGTTTCTGGGAAACTGCTGACAAGCAAAACTCATGTCATGTGTGTAAAGGCACAGTTAGTTGAAAACAGAAGGCATGGTAGCCCCTGCTAAGGCCATGAAGCCTACCAAGTTTCAAGGAGATAAGTGACTGGGGACAGGTGCTAGGGGTGTAGGTTATAGCTGTGTTGGTCTAAGGACATGGCACTGGCAGACAAGGTTCTTTGGGTCAATCTGATATCTTTTAGTAGACCAACTGAATAGATGGAGAAATGCATCTTAGCAAGCTTTTGGGTTGAAAACCCTTTGTCAGGCTGAGGAAGCACCTGCAGGTGTGTGTGTGTGTGTGTGTGTGTGTGTGTGTGTGTGTGTGTGTGTGTGTGTGTGTGTGTGTG
>NW_005842655.1:624469-656285 GCF_000455745.1 Alligator sinensis | reverse complement strand
GTGAAGTTCATAGGCTTGTCTGTGAAAAGTGGTTTGTAAATTCAAACAAGCACTGAACCTCGCTAACCTCATCACCAGAAGCCAACTTCCTACAGGCCAAAACACACTGAATGGATTCAGACCATGCCATGACAAGACATGCAAAACCTGCCAACAATATCTCCAGTATGGAGATATCTTCACAATATACATCTCTATCAAGGCACCAAGTGCCCTGATGGAAAATACGTAGGAGACATCAAGCAATAGGGCTGTGTGAAGCTTCAGGTGCTGATTCAATTTGGAGGAGATTTGGCCTGATTTGGTGACTGAATCTCCAAATTCTAATTGAATCGGGATCAGTAAAAAGGTCGGAATCGATTCAAAGCTCTCTGAATCTTTGGAAAAGGTTGAGAGAGCTTTGATGATTCGGGCAGTCCCCGCCTGCTGCAGCAGGGAGCTGGAGCTGGACTTGGAGCTGGTAAGTAGGGGGCTGGAGGACGGAGAAGAGGACCACGGAGGGACCCCTGCCATGCCCCATCCCCTGCCTGCTCTCCCAGCACCCCCCAACCCCTGCCTGCTCCCCCAGCCCCCCATGGCTGCCCTGCCCGCCCCAGCTCCCGGTGCTTTAAGAAAGAGCTCCAATCTTGAGGGTAATTTATCCTGATCCCCTGCACAAATGCAAAATGCCTTTTGAGCCACTCTGTGAAAACCTCCAGCGAAGGGGATTCTATGTTCTCCCTGGACAGTTTGCCCCACTGCCCTACTCTTCTGACAGTAGGGAAGTTTTTCTGATATCCAATCTAAGTCTTCTTACCTGCACTGCCTTGTGTCCTGCCTTCTGTGTCAAGGGAAAACAGCTGTTCTCCCTCTTCTCTGTGGCAGCTTTCTGAATATTTGAAACCTGCCATCATGTACCCTTTAAATCCTCTTTTCTCAAAACTAAACAGGCCTCATTCTCTCCATTTTTCCTCATGCAACCCCTGAATCAGTTTTGTCACGCGTCTCTGGAGCCTCTCTTCTTTGTTCATATTTTTCTTAAATTGCAGCACCCAGAACTGCACACAGTAGCTGAGGCTTAATCAGCGCAGGGTAAAGTTTTACATGCTATCCTCCTGTTAATGCGTCCCAATATTGCATTGGGTTTTGCGGGGGGTTAAGTCACATTGCTAGCTTGTGTTGAGTCAGCAATATACCAAGATCCTTCTCAGCAATGCCAGGCCAAGCCAATCATCTCCCAGTCTGTATTCATGCATGTGGTTTGTCTTTCCTACATATAGCACCTCACAAGTCCTCAGTGAATTTAATTCTGTTATCTGGTGCCCGGTTCTCTGATCTATTAAGACCCTTTTTTATTTTAATTTTAATTCTATCTTCAAAGTACTTGCCAGCCCTCCTAGGTTTGTGTCGTCTGCAAACCCAACCAGGAAGCTCTCATCCATTAATAAAAGTGTTAAACCACTTTGGATCAGAACACACCCATGTGGAACCCTACATAGAAACTCCTGCCATTCAGACATAGACATACAGCATATTTTATAGTTATTCTCTACTTGCAGTTATTCAGTCGGTTATGTATCTAACAATAATTAGATCTATCCCATGTGTCTTTAGGTCACTTATAGGAGAAAGTCAAGTGAGACTGTATCAAAAGCCTTAGCAAAGTCCCAGTGTCTTATGTCCACTGCATTCCTCACCTCCAGAATAGTTACTCTGTCAAAGAAGGAAATAAAGTTGGCTTGGCATGATTTGTTCTTAACAAATCCATGTTGGCTGCTCGTGATCACCCCCATCTCCTCCAGGTGTTTACAAACTGATCGTTTGATGAGTTTGCTCCACTGGTGACCTTTTTAAAGATGGGCGATCTGTTAGGCTCTCTCAAGTGCTCTGGGGCCTTGCCTGTCACACAGAGCTTTACAAGTATTGTTGCCAGTAGCTCTGAGATTCCTTCAGCCAGTTTCTTCAGCACCCTGGGATGCATGTGGTCAGGCTCTGCCAGCCTAAATTCATTCACATTTCTTGAGAAGTCTGATGTGCTCTTACTTTCGACATGCAGCCTTTCTTTGTATTAATTTGGTTAGCTATTTGCTCTCAGCATGTTTTTGTTGGGAAGACTGAGGCGAAGCAGCCATTGAACGGCTCTGTCATCTTGACATTTTCTGTTAAAAGATCACCTTCACTAATGAGTAATGGGCCCACAGTTTCCTTAGACTTCCTCTTCTGTATGATAATTATAGAATCATTTTATATTGCATTTCATATTCCTGGCCAATTGTGTCATTTTTTGGCCTTTGCTTTCCTGATTTTTGTCTCTCTGCATTTTTGCTCTTCCTTGCTATACTTCCGCGGTGACTCACTCTTCTTTCCACTGGCAGTATGCTTCACTTTTGATTTTGAGGTAACTATTCATCCCTTTGCAGAGGCACATTGGTCTCCTGCATTGGTTACATTTTTCTACTGTGTTTGAATAGCTTTTTGTTGAGTCTCCAAAACTGTCTTTTAGGTCCTTTCTGGATGTCTTTATCTTCAATATACCTTTCCGTGGGACCTTACTTACTACTTCTCTGAGTAGAATGAAATCTCCTCTTTTGAAGTCCAGTATCTTTGTTCTGATAATCTCATGCCTGCTTTTTCTTAGAATCATTAACTCTATCATATTGTGATCACTTCCTCTTAATTTTCCTGTCACCCTCATACTTGCAACCAATTCCTTCTTATTGGTCAGAACAGGACCCAAGATAGATTACCCCAGAGTTACAGCCTCAACTTTCTGGAACAAAAAATTGTCTTCTGCATGTGTTAAGAACCTAGGGCGACATACTGTTTTATCTGTTCCCTCTTAGACGTATGCATGATTCACTGGCTGAGGAGTCTGTTTTTTGCAGTCCCTACCACTCAAATCCCACAAGTGCTGCACAAAGTGACACAGGAGCAGGCCCCCACCTGGCCAAGAGATCCCAAAACACTGCCTCTTATCCCTGACCTTCAAGATGCAGGGAGGAAGGTAGGCTTTCCACTTGGACTCCTACTGCCTCCGTTGGACAACTTGAATAATGGATGGCTCTTGCAGGTAGAGGAAAAATGATCTTCTTTGGCTTCTAACACCTGCTAATCATAGTTTTTTGTCCAGCTTCAATTTTGTGATTTAGATGCATACTTTGGACATGCATATGTAGTTGCATACCTGCCAGTGTTCAGCGTGATGTGCATGCTCAGTATATTTGGGTATGCTTTTGTGTCAGTACTGCATGGGTAAAACTGTTTCAGAAATGTCCATTAAGATTTTTTCAGAGGAGCTTGAATGGTCTGATCCTTTATTTAAGGCATGGATCTAAGTACTTGGCTACATTCTCATCTAAACTATGCCAATGGTTGGATAATAGGCATACAAAGCTCTTTGGGTAGATGTGATATCTTATTAGACCAACAAAATAGTTGTAAAAATTGTTCTTTGCAAGCTTTCGGGCACACCACCCTTCTTCAGGCATAGGTAGAGTCTGGCGGTGTTTGTGTGCTCTCCTGGGTAGAATAGAAGCCAGTATGCAAAATGCAGGTATAACCAACAACCCTAACGATTGGATGTGTCACTTAAATTGCAGGTGATCAGAAATAGAGTCAGATTTGAATCAAATCTGGCATTTAAAAAATCCCCAAATTCCAGTGAACTGGGGACCATTTTTTGAACAGCTGTAATTCAGTCTTTTCTTTCTTTCTATAAAGAGAATATTGAATGATGCAGTCTCTCAATTCTGTACTGTGTTTAGGGAGCCTCCGATGGAAGGTGATGCATCGTTCTACCCATCTGTAAGCTATTACCATCTTGCTCCCTCTAAAAAATGTGAGGGGGCTTTGCCCATTCTTTCAGAGGTCAAGACTCTCATCCGTAGTACATTGCTAATCTACTACAGTTCTTTGGCTGAAAAATGGTGACATCATATAGTGTGCTCTGAGTTAGATTAACATGGTGCACTTCAGACTGAGTTTCCAGATACACTGCCACATCTTTTGGCATTAATGATGCTGTATTAACATACTTGTCAGCTTCTGTTGCAGATATCTCAGCTGGGGTAGATAAGACACTCATTAAAGTTTTATGGCTTTGCAGATGGCAGCTTTTTGGCCTCCATATATTTCTTTTATTGTAATTAATAGACCTGTACAGTTTGATTACTGCACAAACTTAACAAGGAAGCGTCAATAAAGTCTGTATGTTAAATTCAGCATTTTTTAGACACCATGTAAATTAGAAAACAGGATAGTATAGCAAACTACATCCATCAATGACTGTTTGTGACCTTAACAATAAAAGCAAGGATGAATTTAAATCACAGCAGAGCAAGCATTGCCCCTCAAGAGAAAACCATGAATAGTAACGACAGGCTTCCTGACTAAACTGAAGTCAGTGTGGAAGTTCTTTATCTCCTCAAGAGTAGGAAACAAAGACAACTGAAACAGAGCACTGTTTCCATTTTCCTTTTTTTCATGTAATTTGTTAGGGGACTTCAGTTTTGGGAGACAAGAGAAAGGGAAGAACCACCAGCTATCTCTGTGGACAGGGGCCCTCAGGTTATACTGCATTCTCAGGATGTCCCAACAGGGCTGCCCACCTGCTCTGGTCTATGTGCATCACATCCAGAAATGTAACGGTGAAGCCTGAGGACATCTGCCTTTACTTGCTCCCGCATATGCCAGAGTGTCTTCACTACACTGTCTCTAGGTTTGATACACGTGAACAAGAGCAGGGGTGGGCTTGGGACCATCCCTCCTGTGGCACAAGATGAACAGTGACAGTTTTGTACAGACACTGCTAGAAGTCACCTGCCTAAATTTACCCCATGGTGTCTCCTAATAATTTCACCAGCAACCACATGAAGAAGCTAATGAGAAAGCTGACTGGGACAAGTGCCCCAGGGTGTTTGTACACGCAAGGTTTTTTGCCCTTTCTTGCATTGCAACAGCATGACTGTTTGCATGAGTGGGTTTTCCAGATGCTTTAAAAGTCTTTCTGGCTCATTAAAGTAAAACTCCTCAGGCATAGTTCAGTTTGGCTAGCTGCAAATCAAAGCGTTGTGTCCATGGATTCATTGCGTGCAAACACAAAGGCACTCCAAAGACATGTAATTAGCCTCTTTGTCCACTAGATGGTGCTGCAGCTTTTTTTGTAGTTCACCCCTTTGACTTGCTTTTGCTTTCGAATTGCTTCCACTTTTTTGCTGACTCCCTACTCCCACAGCTATGTGACAGGGCATGGGCACAAGGTGGGGGCCCCGGGCTGGGGGATGGTGCTAGACCATCCCACTCTCCTGAGGTGCTGGCTGGGGACTGGTCTTAATCCATTCAAAAACCTAGTGCATGCAAACACTGATGCAATGCTCCAAAATAAACAAGTTTAAATGTTATAAACCTATTTAATTTAATGAGGATTAAACCTTGTGCTGTGCACAGGCACCCATTGTTCTGCAATGCATCATTAACTACTAATGAAGATGTGCTTGTGCTCAAAGCCGGTGCTGATTGGTTGCATCTTTCTACTTCAGGCTGCATTTCCTCTCCCAAATTTGACACAAATTCCTGTGTATTAGGTCTGAATTTCCTCCCCTCAATTGTAGCTCTGCTACCCCAATCTCCCTGGGCCAGTTCCCAGGTTCCTTCTATTTTCCTGATTCTTTGTTGGCTTTCCACGTGTTTGTCTTTTCCACAGTTTGATCGAACTAAAGCTAAGGCACTGCCTGTTTGAGATTCAAAGCACTGCAGGAGCCAGGGAAGGTCTTTTCTTTTAAGATCTCTATAGGCTTTTGCATTTAAGTGCTCAAGATGGGAGAAGAAGTAGGAGGAAATGTCACTACTTGCAAACTGACAGGTGCTTCACAATAGCATTAGAAGTAGCTGTCTGAACCACCCGAATGCTCTTTGAAGACTCTGGGTTTTAAAAATGTGGTTTGCTGTTGTTTTGCAAGGTGCCCTGAAGGATTAGGTGGCCCTTTTTTTTTTTCTTCATTCTTAAGAAGTTTTTGCTCCATCTCATGCCTCTTGAAGTAAAACCCTACCAACTGTCACTAAAAGGCAATGGATGAAACCTACTGTGTGATACCTGCTGGTAGCAAGAGCCTGCAATAGTCATGCATATACTCAAGGAGGCATCCCAGGAACAGTCTTTTAGTTTACTTCCACAATAGGAGCACATCTATCAAAATCTATTTTTTTTCCATTGACACAAAATGGCCATAGACACATTGGTTACTACCTGTGGGTTCAGGACCAATTTGAGGAGTTGAGGCCCAAATTAATTATTTCTCAGGACCTAAGAAAGCATGTGTGCACGTGTGTGCATGTACACACTTATAATGTGTGTGAGATGTATATATGTATCTCTCGTCCTCTTCTAAAATTCCTTTTCATGCATGTTCCTTTCCTTGCATTTTTGCAGGGTTTTATAGTATTTTATGCAGATAGTAGGAAAGTGTGTAATATACCTCAGAGGTAGGAATTTACTTAATTCAGGCTGAGGTGAGGGAAAAATCACGTGCCACTTACATATTTACTTTCTATTAGTTAATACACTTTTTCCTGGATTAAACAGAATTGTGTAAGGAAATTAGGGTAAAAAATAAGATAATACCCAAGAGTTGAGGCTGGATAGGTTAAGTACACATTGTTTTATAAAATGTATATCAGTGATTACCTGTAATCACTTCATCCTATTTGACCTGTTGTGGGTTTTTTTCCCAAACAGTTCACTGGGTAATCCAATCCAGTAGCAGGGTTTGGGGTGGTAATATAGCCATGGTGGTCCAGGGAACATAAACAACATGTAAAATATTGCGGTTGATCCAATAAAAGATATCAGAAAAACATCCTTTCCAATCCACCAATGGTAGTAACAAATTGTCCATTTTTCTTCATTCCTGTGTTTTGGTCATTTTCTGTATGTGTCTGCAGGCAGTGGGCTTACATGGAGACTTGTTGGATCACGACTTTAGTCATGAAATTGGTTTATTGTTTGAAATCACTGATATTTAAAACCAGTTCTTATCTTGTCTAATTTTGGTAAATCAGGATGTTTTCTTAACAGCACAGAAATAGAATAAGTTCTTCAAATAATCATGCATTGGTTCTCTAGGCTACAAACCAAAATGGTAGTCTTCTCAGAAATTCTCTATACTGGGTCATTCCCCTCGGCATTTTGCTGTGAGTTTAAAAGAACAGGAGGTTTGCAAAATCAAGCTCTCAAAAGTTAAACCATGCTAAAATGAAAGAAGTTCATGCATTACACTGCTGTCTTTTATTACATGATCATATGCTATTTTCCATGAGGCCCTTGTGGAACATTTAACTCTAAATATTAGCACTAATTTCTGCCTTTTGAACTAATTAAGTAAAAATAAGCAGTTCTAGGATGTTAGAGAGCATTCCAGTTTGGTCTCAGAGATGCCTAAAGGAGACTTGAGCCAATTTTAGGTACTTAAATTAAATTAGGAAAAGCAGTCCAGTTTGTCCCTACCCCAGGAACCCCAGAATTACACTGGGGCAGAATTCTATTATCTTTTGTGCACCTAAATGCCAGTCTTCCAGCTGCACAAGTGGTCTTTTGGGACTTATGTATAGTTTGTTATTCTGTTACCCTCTATAACCTTTACAATGTAGACACATAAGCAATGGAGCATAAATGGATTGCACTTAGCTGCCCAAGTGCCTCATGCCTAATTTGCTCAGGAACTGAGAGGCTGGGTTCTGTTTTTGCTATAGCAGTAGTTCTATAATCTCACTTAAAGAATGACCAATGTTTCCTGCCATTTCTTCCCCATGATTGTGAATTTTCAGTGACAGGACAGAGGTATTACAAGGTCAGAGTTCAGATTCAGTGGGTGTCTCTACACATGCATTAGACCCAGGAGCAGTTTACTCATGAGTAAACTACTCACAAGTAAATGCTCCTGGGTAGGCATCTACATGTGGAGGGAAGCGGGAGCAGATGTGCTACTAATGGCAGTAAACTGCTCTTGCTTCCTGGGCCAGGTCTGGGACATTGCTTCTGGCCCCCAGGGGGTTGCCAGCTGCCAGAATGGGGACAATGTCCCTGTGCACCAGGAGCAGGGAGCTCCTTGCCCCAGATCCCTGATTGGGGCAGAAGACTTTGAAAGAGCTGCAGCGGTGGGGTAGGTCCTAGCCCCCTGCCCAGATCTGCCGATGGGGCAGCTAGCAGCCAGCCAAGGGCTCACTACTAGCTCCCCACCAGTGAATCGGGGCAGGGGGTTGGGACCTGCCCCACCCCCTCAGATCTTTCCAAACCCCACACCTCAATAGCCCAATCGGGGCGCAAGGCTGGGACCTGCCCCTGACCGGGACAATTCCCAGCCCCCACTCAGTGACCGTGGGGTGGGGGCTGGAGAGCTCGTTACCTGCTCAGCTCCATGATCATGGAGCTGTGTGGGGAACAGGCTCCCCAGCCCCCACCAGCAGGGAGCTCCCAGCACCGGCTCTGTGGTTGCGGTGCTGGTGCTGGGAGATAAGGATAAGATCTGCCAGCCCCCTCCTTCCCAATCACAATGGCAAAGCGGGGCCTGGGAGATAAAGATATCCTAGCCCCCTCTCACCGATCACGATCTTGGAGCTCCCTGCTGCCGGGGCAGGGGGACATAGTCCTCACCCGTGCTCCAGTGGTGGAAGCTGCCTCAGCCGCAGGCAGCTCCCGGGGACAGGGAGCAATCTCCTGCTCCCTACTGGCTGGCTGACTGGGAGCAGATTTGCTCCTGGTCAGGTGTCTACATAAGCACTATTGCACAGCTAGTAATTGCAAGTGAATTTGCTACTTGCATTTTCAGGTAGCAAATTTACTCATGATTAGTGAGGTTTACTGCGCAGCAAGCATGTGCATGTGTAGACGCGCATGTTTACTGTGCAGTAAACTATACGACCTTGCATTAAAGCATCTTGTGTAGACGCGCCCAGTGTGGCTAAACATGTAAAGGTACTGAGGCCACCCTCCCATTTTTCCTTTGATCTTTTCCCCCTATCTGATCTCTCCCAAGAAAGGCCCAGAAACCTTCTGTGAGTTTTTCGTAGAGGAGAAGGAGCAGATAGTAGGAAAAACTGATCTCTTGATATATCAGAAATATTAGGCAAATCAATGCAGTGCAATTTTCTTTGAAGGCACCGAGTTCCCTGGGGTTGGATAATAGAACCAATGTTTCCTCTCGTGTTTGACTTGGAGGAGAATGTAAGTTGGTCAGATGCATACATTGTACAAACCTGCAGAAATAGCAAATGCTGAATAAAACCCAGTGAAATTCTAGGATGTGTTTTGACAGATTAGGCAGGAGTATAAACTCTGTGTTCAAACTGGCAAAACAAGGAATTGCTCTTCTCCCCTGGCTGCACACATACTAAAAGCCAAAATCGGTTTCTCCAGCCTCCCCCACGGACCAAAAGTGACTCTTTCGTGTCTCTATTCCCCTGCTTCACCGCAGAATTAAGTTGAATGGTTAATCTGTAGAATTAAAATTACAGTATTGTTTCTGTAGCCTAAAGATTTTTCCATTAGTCACCTCCGTTCGAATGTCCTCAGTCCTCCACCTTCCTCTTGTGTTCTCCCCTTTGAGCTCAATGTCAAGAGCATTCCTGATCTTCCAAAATCTGCACTTTGGGAGGTAATGACTCCTGATCCAGTAGGACCACCGAATTAACGAAGCTGTCCCTAGGGGAATCTCATCTTCTTCCACAAAGAAACCAACACTTTCCCTGCCACCCCAATGAGAAATTCCAAGGAAACGCCATGAGCTAAATAAAACTGATGGAACTTCTTTCGGCAAGTTAGTCCTCTCAAAGAGGAATAAAGGACAAGAAGAATCTCATATTAATCAATTTATTCATTTGTTTTAAAGAAGGATCCAGAGTCCCTGGTGCTCAGTGAAATCAGCAGAAGATATGAGATTCCCTTACTTCTCCTGCCACTGGAGTCTAAGTGCATTTGCTGGGGGCCGCAGGGCAGACGTTGCTTTTTCCATGGCTCAAGGGCCTGAGCCGCTGGCCCCCTGAACGGTGGCTTCAGCTCGCACAAGACACGCTGCAGCTGTTTACATCAAGAGCAGCTGAATAGGCACTTCTCTGAATTTCAATGTTGCACCGCTTTGAATATTTGAATTTCACTTGTCAAAACACATCATTAGGGACATAAGCAGAGTTGACAGACATAGCGGTTTTGTAAATAAAATCAAAGTGTATTGTTTCTCGGTGTTCTGTATTTTCCGTTGGGTTTCCATTCACCTATTTAATTATGGTATGGTCTGTAATGCAAAAGAGTGACAGCAAATAACAGGCACAAGAGTATCGCTTGTAATCATGAATAAAAATATTTAGTCAGTAACATTTAAATGAACCAGCACCTGGAGCAGTGGGATGCATCTGTTATGTAGTAGAGTTACTACAGCATCATATTTGAGCATCAGCTCAAGACATATTATCTTTGGCTGTTGTATGGAGAAAACTCTATCAAAGGAGATAAATATTAACATATTTTTCTTTTTGTTTTCCATACCCTCCCCTCACACTGGGTCAGATAGTGATGCCCTACTCTTCCCAAGCCTGGTGTGGCACTGCTTTGGGTGGACATCTCCACTGAGGTTGAGGAAGGATACCATAGCAGAGCCCTCTGCTTGCTCCTCTGTCTCCTGGCCTTCAGTGCACCTCAGTCAGAAAGCCTGTCTCTTTGAAACAAGAAGCCAAATCTAGCTCCCCACTTTAGCCAGTTAAATAGCACTTATGTGTTTTCCTGGGTGTGCCCTCCCTCCCAATGCTGTGAGTCTCCTCATTTTAGGAAGGATGTGAAGAAGTTGGAGAGGGTCTAGAGCAGGGGTGGGCAAAATGCGGCCCGCGGGCCAGATGTGGCACACCAGGCCATTCTACCCAGCCCGCAGGGCCCCTAAAAAATTTAGAAAATTAATATTCATCTGCCCCTGGCTGCCTGTCATGTGGCCCTTGATGGCTTGCCAAAACACAGTAAGTGACCCTCTGCCCGAAATAATTGCCCGCCTCTTGTCTAGAGGTAGGTGACAAAAATGACAAATGATTTGGAAGGCAAGCTGTATGAGGAAATCTGGGAGAGCTATGTTTTTTCAAAGGGAATACAGGGGTTCCCACTAGGGCTGTGCAAAGTTTCGGTCCCTGATTCGATTTGGCGGAGATTCGGCTGAATTTGGTGGCCGAATCTCCGAATCGAATCAGTGGGCTCTTTAGGTTTAAGGATCGATTTGGAGAGATTTGGAAAAATTTGGAGATTCAGACATAGACACAGCTTTAAATGTTTTTCTACATACCTCCAGGTAGCAGGCAGCTCGTGAATGCTGTGGTGCTGGGGCAAATGGAGCATCCCACAGAAGTGGAGGGGAGCCCAGCGTGCTCAGCAGCAGACCCAGAAGTAGACCAGAAGCACATCCAGTCCACTTCTGGGTCAGCTGAGGAGTGCGCAGGGGCCACCCTGCCCCCCCCCCCCAGCTTGGTGACTGGTGCCTCCTGGGTCTGGGGGGGCACCCGGGGTCCCCCTGTGGCCGATCACTGAGGTGGGGTGGGGAGCATTGGGGGCCCGCAGCGTGCTCCCTGGCAGATCTGGAAGTACTTCCAGTCCACTTTTGGGTTCACCGCCAAGCACGCCCCCGCACTCCTGTGGGATGCTCCATGCGTCCCAGCACTGCAGCGATCACAAGCTGCGCCTGCTACCTCGAGGTATGTAGGACATTTTTTTAAAGCTGTGTCTATGTCCAAATCGCTGATTCTCTGAATCAGCATCGAATCTTCAGATTCAGATTTTACTGAATCAAATCAGGGACAGTGATCCGAATTAATGAATTGAATCACTGTCCCTGATTTGGGCCAAATCCGAATTGAATAGGGCCTGCTTTGCACACCCCTAGGACCCACGGCATCTTGTTTTGGTTGTTTTACATGACTGGGATGAAAGAATTGTTCCCATACTCTGAACTAGGGAGCGCTCCTACTGTTTCAGGTTTCTGTCATTCACAATAGCAGTGCTTCTTCATTAGTTTATTCATCCTTTGTGCCACCCACTTGTGCGTTTTGTTGTCAGTGGTGTGTAGCCACTCAAATTAAAATGTGATCATGGAATCAGTTGGAAGGGACCTTCAGGTTCATCTAGTCCAACCCTCAATGTCTGTTTCGAGCCAAATTTTCAGATATACTCAGGTTAGCAATAATCCTGTAGCAGGGAACAGTATCCCATTTTCTCCATTCCCAAAGGGATTTCTTCCGCATTGGGCTGTAGTGTCAGGCTCCCTCTTACTTGTTCTCTTGCATTCTTGGCAGTACAGTGACCTATTTTTAATAGGAGGGATTGAGGGGCCCTAATGATAGGTTTGTGAATTTGAATCCCTTCATGTTGAAGAAGACATAGCAACTGTGTCTCCTGCTTCTGGGTGAGTGGTTGAACCAAGAGTCTGTTGTGCAAAAAGTGGGTGTCATTACCAGTAGTTGTGCCTTTAAAGAGTGAGCCAATCACTTATACATGAATGGATGACTTTGGTGGTCAAAGCTGGAACGGGTTTCAGACTATGAATCCCAGCCATGAAGTCAACACCTATGTCCAGGAAAGAAGGGCAGCAAATGGGGCAGGAAGAACCCCAAATAAAGTGTTTTTTGCTATAAGACTCTAGGCAAGTACACATTTAATGTATTTGTAAAGCAGCGAGCACAAATGGGTCTGGCCTCCAGGCACCACTGTAACATAAATAAAATATCACCCTCTCTATCATCACCTCTCTTCCCAGCCCAGGGACAGCACTGCAACGCTGTGAGAGCAAAACCAGTTTGCAGATGATGGAAACATCTAAAAATAATTTGTGTGATTCCAATCCTAAATCTTTCTCTTTCTCATTTGTTATTTGTGTCACTGTTACTTGCTCATTTGTTACTTGTTAATAATCCTGTGTTAAACCTTGGCTTTTCAATCTACCCAGTAGCTCTGGGATTGTATTTTAAACCCTTGTCTAGCTTGCATGTTCTCTTTCCTCACTTGTAAATAGAAGTGACTTTTCCCTCGCTTCTGTTTTGTGTGGGTGTGTGTGTGTACACGCGTGTGCCACATATATAGGTGGGATCTCCCATAAGTAAGGATATCCAGCAAAAACAAAAGGAGGCACAAATGCTCATCACTGTATCAATATATGACCATACAGTGATGAGCATTTAAGTAGGGACACCATAGGCGTGTATTTCCTACTTCTTTGCTGAGCCCAAGATTCATAGATGTTAGAGTCCGACCCCCTGCATAGGCAAGAAAGTGTGCTGGCTTCAGATGACCCCCGCCAGATGCCTATCTAACCCCCTCTTGAAGCCCCCCAGGGTAGGGGAGAGCACCACCTCCCTTGGGAGCCCGTTCCAGACCTTGGCCACTCGAACTGTGAATAAGTTCTTCCTAATGTCTAGTCTAAATCTGCTCTCTGCTACCTTGTGGCCATTATTTCTTGTAACCCCCCAGGGGCGCCTTGGTGAGTAAAGCCTCACCAATTCCCTTCTGTGCCCCCGTGATGAACTTATAGGCAGCCACAAGGTCGCCTCTCAACCTTCTCTTGCGGAAGCTGAAGAGGTCCAGGTGCCCTAGTCTCTCCTCGTAGGGCTTGGCTTGCAAGCCCTTAACCGTGTGAGTGGCCCTTCTCTGGACCCTCTCTAGGTTATCCACATCCCTCTTAAAGTGTGGTGCCCAAAACTGGATGCAGTAAAGATGCCACCAAGGAAATAAACCTTGCCCCCTTCCTCCTATTCCGTGTCGTCTCAAGTCTGGTAATGAGGCCTGATGGCTTGTGCAGTTCCAGATATGTGCCTGTTACTGTTTTCAGACTGTTTCTACTGCCTAGTTTCCAGGACTGGGTGCTTGCAGAGCAAGGGCAAGGGAATGGACTGTTGCCTCTTCAGCAGCCCTGGGCTAATTCATGAGTCAGTGTAGACATGGCCTGTGTCATGCCAGCAGCGAACAATAACTTCCATGATCAAAATGGGGCGATTCCATTTTCAAAGCTGTACCTAAGCACTGGCTCCCTCTTCCTATAGCTGACACATATTTTGTCATATATTAGATTCTGGGAATGTAAACACCACATTTTCAAGGTGCCATCTGCTGCTAGTGGGCTGCCAAGCAGGAACTTGAAAACAAATACTTGAAGGGTAGTAGAAATACTCAAGAGGAAGAGGACTAAACCAGGCTATTTTAAAGTGATATAAAAAAGAGAATCTTGGGGTGAAACTAAGGAAGAGGTTAGTTACGTCAGTATAGCAGGAAATGTTCCCAGGCAGTGAACTTTACTGTCAGCTGTGGAATCCTCCCCCATGGAAAGAAGTGGTGAAATGCCCATGAGATTAATAGAAAAGTAGGTCTAGAAGGAACCTCAGGAGATCATCCAGTGCAACCCCCTCCCCAAGGCAGGATCACTTCTGTCTAACCAGTTAAAGCCTTCCGAGGGTGGAGATTGCAGTGTAATGTAAATGGACATTCATATGTTCTTATGAGGTGGCAGAACTTCTCTATGTAGCCTGTTTCAATACCTGACCACCCTCATGATAAGAAATTTCTTCCTAATACTCGATCTAAATTTCCCTTGCTGTAATTTAAGACCATTACTCCTTGTCCTGTCCCCTGCAGACACAAAAAATAGTCTTTCCCCATCCTCCGTATAAGCACCGTTGGAGAGTCTTATCTCTCCTCAGTCTTTTCTTCTCTAGACTAAATAATCGCAGTTCTTTTAGTCTTGCCTTATAAGTCATGTTTCCCAGACCTCTAATCATTCATCTTGCTCTCTGATGGACTCTTTGTTCATGTCCTTCTTGAAGTGGTGTACCCAAAAATGGACATAATGCTTCATCAAACAGAGTAGACAAATCACTTCCACTAACTTGCAATTGACACTCCTATTAATACAGCCCAGTCCTCTATTGACTTTTCTTGCAACAAGAGTCATTGCTGGTTCGTATTCAGCTTATGGTCTGGTATAACCCATAGATCCTTTTCTGCAGTACTACAGTTTAGCCAGCCATTCCCCAGTCTGCATTTGTGCATGTAATTGTTCCTTTACTCTTATCATTATTGAATTTCATTCAGTTGATTTTGGACCATTTCTCGAATTTATTCAGGACGTTCATAGTTTCATAGTTGGTAGGGTCGGAAGAGACCTGAGCAGATCATCAAGTCTGACCCCCTGTCATGGCAGGAAAAAGTACTGGGGTCAAACGACCCCAGCAAGGTGTTCGTCTAGCCTCCTCTTAAAGACCCCTGGGGTAGGAGCCAGCACCACTTTGCTTGGAAGTTGGTTCCAGGTCCTAGCCGCCCTGACTGTGAAGTAGCGCCTCCTGATGTCTAGTCTGAATCTACCCTCTGCCAGCTTGGGACCGTTATTTCTTGTCACTCCTGGTAGAGCTCAGGGGAACAGGGACTCCCCCAATACCTGCTGGTCCCCTCTGACTAGTTTGTAACAGGCCACTAGATCCCCCTCAGCCTTCTCTTGCGGAGGCTGAACAGGTTCAGGTCCCTTAGCCTCTTCTCGTAGGGCCTGCCCTGCTGCCCCCTGACCATGTGGGCGGCCCTCCTCTGAACCCTCTCCATGCTGTCCACATCCCTCCTGAAGTGCGGCGCCCAGAACTGGCCACAGCACTCCAGCTGCGGCCTGACCAGTGCCGCATAGAGGGGGAGGATCACCTCCTTGGACCTGCTTGAGATGCATCTGTGGATGCATGACAAGGTGTGGTTGGCCTTCCTGACCGCGTCTTCACACTGTCAGCCTATGTTCATTTTGGCATCAGTAATGACTCCAAGATCCTTTTCTGCCTCTGCACTGACATTCTGGATCCTAATCCTAAGGGGGTACTTCTATGCACAGCAGGAGCGGCTGTGGCTGGGAGCAGGGGGGGTGGGGGGTGGTTTGCAGCTGGCCACCCGGGTACTGGTCTCTGGTAAGGCTCTATGCAGCCTGGGGCATGCAGACCCTGCAGACCTTAGGAGTGCTTTGCCCATAGTAATATTTCTGGGTGCCTTTTTCAGCCCAAAGCATCCAACGATAGCATCAGGTAACTGAGGGAAAATAAAAAAAGACCAACTTTGCTGATCAAGCTGGGAGCGAAAGGCTTCCTCTCTCTCTACCCACAGTAGCTCAACAAGGCATGCTGTAACCCATTACCTTTATTGATCGGGGTGTGGGGGGAGTTAGAACGAGGAAGTCAGAACACACTTTGAGCAAACATAAGCACGTGAGTCTTATACAGTTTTGGACTCAGTGCTCCTTTTAAGACACCACTGGCCTACACATAATTCTGAACTCCTGGGTAGTTTCCAGGTTTTTTACTTACAATGAATCGCTAGGCAGGAGCCTAGGGTATTTTCTTGCTTCGTTCAAAATGCCCGCTGGAGGAAGAAGATGCTCCCTCCACCCCTAGGAATTTATCTGGCCAGATCACCTGGTTGACTAGCCTGAACCAAGAAGAAACCAAGGCGATGGGGGGGTCACCTGGAATGACCCAAGTGAGGGGCAGAGAGAGGGAGGAGATTTCTTCACACCTGCCACTCCACCCAACTTGGTGTAATCTATAAATTTGCTAAGTGATTACTCAATCTCATCTTCCAAATCATTAATGAAAATATTAAACTGTACCAGACTCAGGACAGGTACCTGGGGAAGCCCACTTGATACCTCCTCCCAGTTGGACATCAAGCCTTTGATGACCGTTGCTGAGCACAATGATCTAACCATTTATGTATCCACCTTACAGTAGCTTCATCTAGGCTGTATTTCTTTAATTTACTAATCAGAATGTCATGGGAGACTGTGTCAAAAGCATTACTAAAATTAAGATATATCCACTGTTCTATCCCCATCCACAGAGGCTGTCACCTTATAGTAGGAATCAGGCTGGTTAGACATGACTTGCTCTTGATGAATCTTTGCTGGGAATTCTTGATCACCTTCTTCTCTCCCAGGTGCTTAGGAATAGATTCCTTGAGGACCTGCTTCATGATCTTTCCAGATATCAAGATCAGATTGATTGGTCTGTAATTCCCCAGATCCTCCTTTTTCCCTTTCTTAAAGATGGGCATGACATTTCCCCTTTTCCAATCACCTAGGACTTCACCCAATCTATGAGTTCTCAAAGATAAAAACCAATGGCTCTGAAATTACCTCAACCAATTCCTGGAGTACTCTAGGATGTGCCCTGTCTGACCCTGGTGACTTGAAAACTCCACATTCTCTGTGTAATCTCCCACTATTATTGGCGTCTTACCTCCTCCCTCAGTCCTTCCTGCTTCCTGAAATCTCTGGGTTTATCTTGTGAACCATGTGTAGGCGTTTGCATACCTAACAGTACTAATATTGCATGGCACACTTAAGGCTCTCATGGCATCCATGGCAACCTCATTGAGAATCACTGCCAAGAGAAAACATATTTCCTCTTTCTGGTGCTTCACCCCCTTCCATTTTTAACCCACACTTTATAAATACGAAGTGAAACAGGTGAAAACATTTGAAATTTTTTTCTGGTTCTTCAGTTTATGGCATCTTTGTATTGACATGATTCACCAGCCTGTAGAAAGATATTATTTTCTACCATTCATATAACCTTATCCTTTCCCATGTATTTCCTGCTGTGTTTTTTCTTGCATTCACTCCACCTCCTTGACTGCTATGTTCCCACTACTACGGAAATTAAAGTCAGTGAGGTTAACATCTACTCTGCACTGGCTGCTTTATCAATAATTTAATCTTTTAGTTAAAATTCTGTGTCTTGAAGTATATTCAATGGTGTTTTAATAGGGTAAATAAATTCTGTTTTTTTCAGTTTCTGCAAAGCATTTAGAGAAGAGAAGCAAGCCAGGGAGGAAATTAAAAACCGAGATGCTTTTACTCTTAGAAGTGGTCCAAACAGCACTCTTTTCAAATCCTTGCTAGCACACAGGAGCCAGGCACTGCGATGGTGGCATTTGAAATTAAAAAGGAACTGGCTGTACAGCATGAAGTGGAAGCATTTTCTCCCTTCTGGAGAGATCTGCCTCTGTTGGTCCCTTTCATCATATAAATTGAATGTGTGAACAGAATTGGCATGTGTTATCTGTAATAACATTCAGTGCCAGGCAAACGCAACTTGACACCATTCAATGGTAGATATTACTGTTATTGTGCAGAAGAAATTTTATTCTTCAATAATCCAAACATCAATGGGTTGTTAAAATATAAACCTTATTTCCTACTGTACATAAGCCCCTGCCTGACCTGCTCTATGACTGATCAAGTATTTTAGACATCACGAGCGACTCCTTTTTCTGATTTGTCAGGAATTCATTGCAGAAATTGCAGTGACTTATGAAACCTTTGGTCTGATCTAGATTTAAAGTGTTTCTTGGCATAGCTGCATCAATCAGACATGTGATGTTTTCTCCCATCCTTGGCAAACATAGCTATGCCAGCAAAAACATAGGGGAAACACAATGAAGTATTCCATTTTTGCCTTCATGCCTAAATGGCATGCATGCAGCTACTTTGTTGCTAGAAGGACCTGCCAAAAGTGAGAGCGAGGAAGGCCCTTTTAGCCCGAGAACCTAGCAGTTAGGGCACTTGCACAAGGGGCAAAAGACCTCTCCCTCACCCAGCAGGGATCTGATCCTGCATTTCCTTGACTAGCCATCAACTAACGTTACACAGGACACTCCTCCTGAAGCTCCCTCTGCCCTTCTCGTGAAGCTGATATAAATCTGTGACCCAGGAAGGGCCCTGCCTTGGGAAAGATGGAATCCTGATTTCTGGCCCCTGCACCAACAGCTCTTTATGCATTTCACCCCACGTCTCTGTAGTACCAAATGCATCACAGGCAGAGAGGTGTATTTGGAATCATGTCCTTGTAAATCATGGCACTGTTCTACAATGCATTTTAATAAGAAGGGGCAGGAGCCACCTCCACAGCCCAGTGGGCTGGACCTGGTGCAGGAGGGAGCGCTGTGCAGCCCTGCCCGCCAAGGTGAGGTGCCCTTGGCCACCCAGAAGCAGTGGGGGGCAAAACTCCACGCCACTACCACTGCCACACCTCACCTTGGTGTCCATGGTAGAAAGACATTCCCTCCCACACCGGGTCCCACTCCCTGGGCCACGGAGGTGGATTTGGCCTGACTGTAGCCCTGTGCCCTGCTGTGAGTGGAGAGAGCTAGGGGGGCATGTGCCCCCCCTCCTCCCACCTGTCACCTGTGCTCCCCTGTGTTGCCTGTGCCCCCACACCCACCCCCCTCCTTACATGCTGGGGCCTGGGGGCAGCAGGTTGGGAGTGAGGGGCACTGGCCGAGGCCAGTGGGATGTGGGTCAGGAATGAGGGGCACTGGCAGAGCCAAGGGACTGTGGATCGGGAGCAGGGCCAGGCAGAGGGCTGTGGGTCAGGAGTGAGGGGCACTGGTAGGGCTCAGAGGGTTGTAGCTTGGGAGTGAGGGGCAATGGCAGGGGCAGGGCACCAGCATAGCAGGGCTGTTCAGTGCCGCAAAGCAGCGGGGGAAGGGAGGGGCAGCTGCAGCTGGACCTCTGTCCTGGTAAACAAAAGGTTTTTCCATGATAAAGAACCCCAAAATCAAATGCCAAAATATATATGTATTTACAATTTATTTTATTGTAATGATTTGAGACACTGGTAGGCTTCCAGATTGCTGTAACATTGTAAATATATCAATAGAACACACACACACACACACGCATATAGTGGGTTTCATTTTAATTGCAGAAAAATGTGGATTTGAGAGTTTTTAATTGGAGAATTTGGGATTTTTATCAGATAATTTGGGATTTTGAAACAAAGAAAAGCAGGATCCCTGGTGATTTGGAGCAAGTGGATGCTTAATCTTTAGTGCTCCTGTTGCACACTCCTTTGTAAGCTGGGTGTGTAGTGAGAAGGGTCACAGGAGAAGTGTGATTTCAGGAAAAAATTGACAGGGGTGGGACAGTAACAAGAGGACTGGGAAAAGCTGAATATTGCACATATTAAAGGAAAGGGCAAAAACATGAGATTTGTTACTACTGATCCCCCAGAGCTTTTATTTTTATCTTCAAGTATAGGCACATACTCTTTCCTGTTAGGGATTGTGATGAGGACTGCCATAAGAAGGCTTTACAGATGGTAAAGAATGAGCATTGTTCCAGTACCACCAGGAGTTGGGAATTTCAAGCAGGTGAACCTTCAGGTGAAGACCTGCTCTGTGTCCCCAGTGCTGTTCATTCAGTTTTCCCAAAGTGATTATGTAACGTAAAAAGCACAAACAACATTGAAAGCAAGGACTTGTTCCTTCTGCAATAGGGCAGTGCTCACCTCAGAGCTACAGTCAGGCTTTCTTTTGCTTGTTATCCTTCTTTCCGTCTTAAACTGGCAGGAAGCCAATGTGCCATTGTCATCAGCATATATGCCCCAGCTCTTGATGTTGCCAACAAAACCAAGGAGGAATTCTATGCCAACCTTGACCAAGTCCTTTCTGATATTCCAGAGCAGGGGTGGCCAACCCATGGCTCCAGAGTCCAAACTTCTGAGTCCAAACTGAGTAATGTGCTTGCTGCGAGCAGTCACGTCACATCATGCGGAGTAATGGCTATGGAAGCTGGTCACCATGTGCTTGTGCAAAGATTCAAGGTGATGCATATTAACTTCTGAAGAGCCACGTGGTTTCATGGCCATGGGTTGGCCACCCCAGTTCCAGAGGGAGACAGACTTGTTCTGTTTGGCAATTTCAAGGCCAGAGTCAGAAGGGACTCAAACCTCTGGAATGGAACCATTAGCAAGGAGGGAGTGGGTACGGTTAACCCCAGCAGCATCCTCCTCTGGACCAAACATGCAGAACATGGACTCACTGTCATCAATACCCTGTTTCTACAGAAATATGGGTACAAGACATCATGGCAACATCCACGATCTAAGCATTGGCACTCAATTGACTATGCCATTGTTCATGCCCAGGATTGCAAGGATGTCTATAATACTCAAGCTGTGCTAGCAGTTGATGATTGCTAGACTGATCACCGACTCATCCACTCAGGTATGTCACTCAGTGGTTCCCAAATGACAGCTGCAGCAGAAGCAATGCTGATGGAAGATCAGCATTGAAGGACTCAAGGACCCAATCAAGTGAGACCTCTTCCACCAGCACCTCAATGAAAAACTAGCAAATTCCAGTCAACAACAATGGGAGAATGTCGGCAGTACTTAGGGTGCCTTCAAGTCCAATGTAATCAGTGCCTGCAAAGAGGTACTTGGGTTCTCCATCAGGAAGCATCATGACTGGTTTGATGAGAATGACCAGGAGATCCAAGAGTTGATTGACCATTTGTGCTTGGCAGAATGATGCCAACTCCAAGCAAAAGAAATTGAATCATCAACAAGCCATGTTGAGACAAGGCAAAAGAGATTCAACTCACTGACATCCACGATATGCACAGTTTTTTTCAGTGCCACCAAAACCATCTACAGTCTAAACACTTAGGGAACAACCTCCTTGAGAACTAAGGAAGGTGGAGACCTGATCAAGGAAAGGGGAGCCAAGAACACCTGTTAGAAGATGCAGTTTGAAGACCTTCTCAATCGAGACTCTTGCTGACAAGAGTGTTGTCAATTCCATCCTGCAACACCCATCAGAGATGATCTCGGAATCCTTCCAATCCTTGACGAGGTGAGGAAAGCCATCAAGCAGATGAAAAATGATAAGGTATATGGAGCAGATGGAGTCCCTGCTGAAATTTTCAAGCAGGGGGTAGAGGGGCTTACATCACAGCTCCATGCCCTCACCTTAAGGATTTGGAATAATGAGGAAATCCTAGATGACCCCAGGGATTACATGATCTTGACAATCTTCAAGAAAGGAGATGGGACCAACTGTGGAAATTACAGAGGGATTGTCTTGCTGTCCACCACAGGAAAGATCACTGTGAGAACCCTCATAAACTGTCTCTTTCCATTTGCTGAAGAGCTCTTCCTGAGATCTCAGTGTGGGTCTAGG
This sequence comes from Alligator sinensis, assembly GCF_000455745.1. Lineage (NCBI taxonomy): Eukaryota > Metazoa > Chordata > Crocodylia > Alligatoridae > Alligator > Alligator sinensis. Next base: position 634,306 of record NW_005842655.1, on the reverse strand, counting down.
GCATCAAGAGGCACAACTGACATGATATTCACAGCTCACCAGCTGCAGGAAAAATGCTGGGAACAACATAAACCTCTCTACGTAGCCTTCTTTGACCTCACGAAAGCCTTTGCCTCTGTCAATCGAGAAGCACTGTGGAGGACCCTTCTGAAATATGGAGGCCCACTAAAATTCACCACCATTCTTTTCCTGCTCCATGACGGTATGCAAATGGTGGTTCTCAGTAATGGATTGATCACAGATTCCTTTGAGGTTAAGACAGAAGTTAGGCAAGGCTGTGTCATTGTTTCAACACTCTTCTTGATATTCCTTACTGTGATGCTATATCTGAACACCAACAAGCTTCCAGTCAGAGTGGTGCTAAACTACCAAATAGAAGGTAAGCCATTTAATCTCAGCCAACTCTGAACCAAAACCAACACCACTCTGACCACCATCATCAAGCTCCAATATGCTGGTGATGCTGTAGTGCGTGGTCACTCAAAAGCAGACCTTCAGGCAATCATCAAAGTCTTTATAAAAGCATACAAGAAAATGGGACTTGACACTTCAGAAGATTAAGGTCCTCCATAACAAGCTCTTAATGAGCAGTCTTCAGCTCCCGTAATTCAGATTTACAGTGAGACTGGAGAACGTTAAGTATTACTGTGTCCAGTTCTGGGCACCCCACTTCAAGAGGGATGTGGACAACATTGAGGGTCCAGAGGAGGGCCACCCGCATGATCCGGGGACAGCAGGGCAGACCCTACAATGAGAGGCTACGGGACCTGAACCTGTTCAGCCTTCACAAGAGAAGGCTGAGGGGGGACCTTGTGACCGTCTATAAACTCACTAGGGGGGACCAGAAGGGTTTGGGGGAGACCTTGTTTCCCCTAGTGCCCCCTGGGATAACAAGGAATAACGGCCACAAGTTGTTGGAGAGTAGGTTTAGATTAGACATCCGTAGGAACTACTTCACAGTTAGGGCGGCTAGGATCTGGAACCAACTTCCAAGGGAAGTGGTGCTGGCTCCTACCCTGGGGGTCTTTAAGAAGCGGCTCGATGCCTACCTGGCTGGGGTCACTTGAACCCAGTTTCCCTCCTGCCCAGGCAGGGGGTCGGACTTGAAGATCTACAAGGTCCCTTCTGACCCTACTTCTATGATACCCATACCTCAGAAGCTGTCTCTTGCAAAAGGCTGACATTGACAAAAACATCCAACATAGTCTTAAATGTGCAAATACAGCCTTTGGACACCTGAGGAAACAGGTGTTTGAAGCTTGTGACATCAGATTTGAAACCAAGCTTGTGGTTTATCAAGCAGTCGTGACCTCTGCCTTACTGTCTGGAGCTGAGGTGTGGACAGCGTACAGGAGACATCTCAGGTCACTGGAGAAGTACCTGCCTGTAGAAGATCCTTCAAATCCAGTGGGAAGATAGACACACCAGTGTTAGTGTCCTCTCACAAGCAAATACCATTAGCATCGAAGCGATGATCATCCGACATCAACTCTATTGAGCCGACCACATCATCCAGATGTCCAACTCCAGATTTCTGAAGCAGGTTTTATTCTCCCAGCTCAATCAAGGTGTATGTTCAAGAGGAGGACAGAGAAAGCACTTCAAGGACATCCTCAAAGCCAACTTGAAAAAAATGCAACATCAACATCAACTCATAGATTTCATAGACATTCACCTATTGCCCTGGACTGCCCCAAATGGAGAAAGAGTGCTGCAGGAATCTCAGTATTTTGAAACCCTATGACAACAATAGGAGCTGGAAAAGTGGAAGTAGCAGAAAAAGTGTCTCGCAGATTGAACCAAGCATCCAGAGCTACCCATGCTGCATGGAAACACATGCCCAAGTTGCAATAGAATCGGTCGATCCCTATTTGACCTTGTCAGCCATCTTCAGACCCACGGAGAAGGCAGTTATGGAAAACCATCATCCTTGACTGCAAGGGATTGCTGATGGTGATGATCCTTCTGTCTCCAGGGAGCTTTCCCTCTTGGCTGCCCAGTGTCTTAGGTTCAACTGAAAGGTACTTTCAGTGGGTAGGTTGCTGTCCTGTTGGACAGGGGTGGAGTTAAAACTTCGATCTCTCATGTCCTGAGAAGATGCCTTAACTACCAGGCAAAGGCAGACACTTTTGCTACCATTCGGTGTCAAATAGTTACCATTTGTAGTTATCTATAGTTTTTTGGGGGGAAGAGGGTTAGAGGAGGAGGAGGGTTTGTGTAGCATTTCTATACATCTATGATGAAGCTGCAATCACAGCAAACCACAAACAGATTTAAATTCTTTCTGGGGCACTATTGAATCATTTCTGATGTGTAGCAGAAACAGCTTAGTCACATATGATTTGAGAGGTCTGAATGATGGAGACCCCCAAAAACCTGCATGTCTTAGCAGCAAAATACAAATTTGCACTTTGGCCCTTCAGCCAGAAACAGCCTGACAGCAAATCGCTGTAGGGGCTTTGGCAACCATAAGTGAGTTTTTGCCATATATTTTGCCCCAAAAAGAGCATGTTTAGGAAAAGTCTTAGATGTGCCACAAACTGCTTTAAAAAAAGCCCGTGTAGAGCACAGCCCATGCACTTTGTGTACACAGACTCCCATGGAGGCCAGGAATGGAGAAGTAAATGTTCTGTGGATTCATGCCTAAATGCTATAAACCCAGGGACTTTCAAAAAACACAGTAAATACAATAGCATTTTAACACATTTATCGCACTTAATTTAAGTTTTGTCACTTTCCATTGTACAGTATGTGAATTTATGACATTTAGAGAAAAACATCTTTGCCAAATTTCAGAAATGAAACCTATAATTAAACACCTAAACCCCTAAAAACTCTTAACATGTCAAGTTAAAAACCATCATTGGTCATAAACACCCAACTGTGTCCACATCTGGCACTTTGGTCTGCTGGAGCATGAGATATGAACAGGACAGGCAAATCTGTTCTTCTGCTGCCATGCTCTCAGCAGTGGATCTCAGCTTTGCCATGCTGCAGACTCAGGCTTATTCTTACAAGTCTTTGGGGGCACAAAGTAAGAGCTTATCATTTTGAGAATGCTCTTTTCAAATGACAAAAGCATTTTACATCCCAAAGTGAAAAGTTTCCCAAAGTGACTCATAAACCAAAGAAGTTTTCCCAGCTATGAAATGAAGGGTAACAATGCTGACCTCCTTTGTAAAAGTGTTTTGAGATCTATGGATTCTTTAAAGCGCTGGGGATTACTATGTTCCTAACTTCGAAGTACTTGACTTTGCCAAATTCAATAGCATTCTTGAATGCAGCTTTTTTGTACTAAATACTAGATTGCTTTATTTTGCCATTGGGTGTTTTGCAGTGTTATTTTCTTATGGAATGGAGGACCCTGTTGTAAAGCAGAGGAAGGTGTATTTTATGTCACTAGTGATCCCTCCTGGTCACTAAGGTCATCTTTTGAGTGGGTTTTTCCTCTGCTCTTACTAGAGAGAAAAGATCAAAAACTGAGGATTTCCAGACTGTGTATGTCTGTAAAGGTCTGATAATATCTCCACAGAAACCCCCCGCTGATTTTCAGTGGATTGCTCAGTAAGAAAGACACAAGGGAGCTCCAGGGTTGGGGCTAAGTTGTGTTTCATCTTTATGTTTCTAGATGGCAATCACAAAGCCCTGTTAGTGCAATTTTTGGCACTTTTGCAAAGTTTTAAGATTCTGTGTGCACCTATGTAGCTCCACTCTCCCTGTCCTTCCCTTCTGAGCATGCTGAGAAGGCTGCCCTGTGACAGCATAGACTGCTGAGTAGGTGCATATGTGCTTGAGACCAGGAGACTGAACTTCCAGGGAACAGGAGAGCCAGGTACTAGTCCACATCAAAAGGGCTTTTGAACTTACATTGCTTCCTTCTAGGTAGAGGAGCACTGACCATAAGGCCATTGCAAGGTGGTTTAAAAGTACTCACCAGGCCTCTGGACAGCAAAGAGGGAAAAATATATGGGGTTAGGAGAAAAGCAAGGTTAAGGGAAGGTGTTTAAGGGAGATGGACACCAGCCTGAAAGGGAGGGCATCCTGGGTTCTGGTCCTTGTCCTCAACAGTTCCCTGCACCATGCCTTTAAGATGCATAGGCTAAAATGTATAACTATTATAACAAGGGGACAGTTTCTGTACCATTGTGGGCCAGGTGGCCTCTTCTTTGCCAGGGTAGTTCCCATTTCACTGAGCCACCCTCCGTTTGACTTGTTCTCCTCTCCTGCCCCCACATGGCCAGTGAAGCAGCTTCAAGAGGAGGACAGGAGAGCACACTTTGCAATATCTAGCCTAGTGGTTCTTAGCCTCTCTAGGCTCAAGGGAGCACTTGTTAGACTCAAGGCATCATTCATTAAACTCAAAGGCCCCCTCCATAACTTTTGTGAATTGAGCTGCACATCATTTCAAAAACGTTTTTATTACAGTGCTACCTCCTTGCAGAGGGGTCAGTCAGTGCGGGTGGGAGAATGGCCAGGCAGGGACAAGCCTGAGCCTGTCCTTATTTGCTTATCTCCTCTTACCTTGGGGCATCCTTCAAAGGACCTCATGGCACCCCAGAGTGACCCAGCACCCAGGTTGAAAATGACTGACTGATCTAGCCCATGGCCTCATGCTTAGAGCATCTTGCCACAATAAGTGGAAGACTCAAGTTCAAACCCTCTCTGGGTGGGGGGCCTAGAACCTGTGTCCCTCTCCCCAGGAAGTTACCTAACTGCTACGCTGAGAAGTGGGAGATATCACCACCTTATTTCCAGCTGGTAGGTACATACCTGGGCAATCCTGTTCTGCCACATGTCGAAACAAAATCTAAAAGCTACATAAGTGCCCTAAATCACACTTTTATGGCTATGTAAGCACCACTTGGGCATGTATAGGAGAAATAAGATTGAGCCCTTGGTGTCTGTAGTCTAGGGATATGTCTATATGACACAAGGCAGTGCTGTACTTAGATCTGTCACATTGGGGGGGGGTGTGGAAGCACATCATCCATGCAGCACTCCACACTGGCCAAGAAACTCAGCTAGGAAGTAGTGCCTATTCACCTGCATTAAGCACTGCATGAATGCAGCCCTCTTGATTCCACTTTGAGTGCTAGTATGCACAGAGTCATGCGGACCTGTTTCAGAACAGAGCTGCCTTTTACCTTTCAAGCATCCCTTCATTGATTTCCGATTCAGTTAGTGGTGGGCAGATGCTTTTTTATTGAAGCTTGAAGTTGCCTCACTGGGTTCTTTCAGTCTCAGATACAGTCATACAGTAACCAGACTCTCTTCCCTGTCCACCTGCATAATGCTTGTCTTTAGTGGGACTGCACATATCACTTAGTAATGATGTCGTTTTGCAAGCAGGAATCAGATCCAGCTGGCTCTTTTCTGTGTGGATTGGCAGGATTACAGGGTAAAAGCATATGCACTGTTTCTATTGCAGCAGCCAACAGATCTGGCTTGGGCAAACACAGGGCAGCACTCCAAGGGGGTAGAGAGAGAGGTGTTTTTTGTCTTACTGTTCAGGGCCTTCCTGCCTCTAGTATCACATCCTTTCTTATTCTGAAGAGGTGAATTCAGGGATGAGCTCCCTTATTTAGTTTGTGTTCTTTTGCATTTCTTTATCTCTTGCTCCTCCTGTTGCCGTTGCTGTTTCTGTTTGTGTGAACCCACTTGTCAATAGCTGACATGCCTGTGACAGTAACCTGCTATTCTGGAGCGTGGATTGTAAAAGGAGTGCACAATTACAGGGTTCTTTATTTTAACTTTTGTGAGTAGTGTTGGCATTCATTACCAGAGAAGATGGATATCCCCACTTAAACCAGAAGCAGCCTGGCAGGTGCCGTGTGTGTTTTCGTACACAGCCCTGGGAAGCTATTTCCTGCACTACCTACTGCCTATATTATCTACGTGCTGATCTAGTTCGGAGATGCAAACACATTCCAGCCACTTTTGAGCATTGTAATTAATTCATCTTTACAACCCAGAGAGGTAAGTAAGTATGTGTTACAAATGAGGAAGCTGTGACACTGTGAAGCTAACTCATTTGGTTGGCTGCAGGATAAATTAGCAATAGAGTTGGGGCCAGAATGGTGGATTTCTAGGTTCACAACCCTCTGCTCACACCACTGAGCTGTGTAGTGATGACTCCTCACTTCTTTTCTGCAGCCCTTGCTGCTGCAAACCTTTTGTCCTGATACCTTGTTCTTGACTCGAGCTGGATAAACAACACTTTTCTATTTTGGTGAGTTCTTGAGATTTCAGTTTTTTTCTGTTCTGCGTCAGGATGAAATCAAGCCCTTTTGAAGTGAAAAATCAAAAGAAAAAGAAACGTCCCCACTCCAGAAGAGCCCGGTGGTTAGTTAGGACATCCACTTAGGACATGGAAGAATGAGAACATCTCTGATATGACCAGTGAACACACACCTGTAGGTACCCTACCTAACAGGGCTATTTTGTAGCAGGTAAGAATTTCTCTCTTTCTCTAGTTTTAGTCCCTGCATGTTAAAACTAGTATATATGTCCCCTGAAAAGTTTTTTGTTGATGAACTAACATGTCCTAATGAAAATCTGTTTGGCTGGAAAAATCCTGGCCAGCTCTATTTCTGCCCTGCCCTGGTTATCTCAGTTATTATGCTCCACAAAAAAGGAATTGGGCCATGTGGGGCAAGAGGAGTCAAGAAGGAGACGCACCAAACTGCTGTTTGCTTGTGATACATGATGCAGCACAAAAGCCATCTCTTCTCCTAATAGCATCCATCCCCACCTGCCTGGGAGTCCTTGCTTCTGGAGTGTTGCTGTAGCAAGTCAGGGAATATGCAAGAAGGAATATTTGTTTGGCAATGTCTTTTATTGGGCTGCCTTACTGATACACATTCATATGCTTATCTTTGGACACATGCAGAAATGACTGTTGCATATACTCTGCAGGAACACAGAAAACACGTTTGAAATAAGATCTTTGCATCATTGTTTGAAAAACGATTCTTTGGGACCAGGAAATTAAATAAAAACACCAACTCGGGGGTAAGCTTAGCAGTGACTGGTGCTTTGACAGTCCAAGCTAGAAGGAGAGGGAAGATGCCTTATATTTCTTTTCTTTCTTTTTAATTTTTCTGTGAAACATTGTTTGGGTGAAATTATTACTTGTGAGAAGTACCCGTTTGACAGCCCTGGACTCCTGGGTTAATGGCAGAAGAGGTGCAGTCCCAGCGCGTGGTTTTCCTACAGTGCCAACATGTCTTCTGTGACCTGGCAGGTAAGAGGGAAGCTCAGCCTGCATATCTGTCTATTTTCTCTATGGGGAGAGGACTGCTGCAGGTCAGTCCCCTATTCCTCTCACATGGGTGGCTGAGCTTGCAGATATCTGAATAGCGAGCACACATACAGCTCAGACATGAACTGCCCTATACAATGCTCTGTAACAAGTTAGGGATCCCATGAGACGCCCAATACCTTGAAGAGGAGATTTTATTCTCCAAGCAAGAGACATAAAATCTTCAGTCTCTTTGTTCACACTTTTTAAAATGCGTTTTCACCCACAGAGTCACGCCCACCTTATTTGGAAAGAAAATAAACCAAGAAGCATCTGCTCCAGACTTGCAAAGAAAAGGTATTGTGAGCTATGCTGTCTTCTCCTGACTGCCTCTAAGGAGTTCAGGTGGGCTCTGAATTGGAAATGATACATCGTGATGAGTCCTCTGGCAGCCTGGAGGTGATCTACAGCATTAGGAAACATTTTTTATATGGGACTCTTGCCTCCTGAAAGTGTCGTTTGGAAACCCGCTGTTTCCTTTTTTGTTCTGAATGAGATTAGCACCAAACACTTCCTCAGAGGGGAGCTTGATTCTGTGGTGTAGGCAGAGCTGCTCTTCTGCTGTGCTTTTCACTTTCAACTGGAAGGCAGGGTAGAATTAACTACATTTCACTTTCAAAAACATGATCTCCTGAAAAGGAGCCCTGCAAAGTGAAAAGCTGTTGAGCTCAAGGAGGCAAATCCTCTCCAGCTGCACTAACTAGGTCCTATGCAGAATCATATGCCATGGCAGGGACCTGCATCTAGGCTCAGATGAAGAACAGAGCACTGACAAGGAGCAGAGGTTGGATAATGGCTGGGTCCTGACAATTTTTTATTCAAAGTCTCTGTATTCCACTGCCTAAATGAAAAACAGTGTCTCACCCTGCCTACTGCAAGAGACAGCCTAGCCAAATACCAGTACGTTGCAAACAAGATCTGTCTTTATATCACACGCCTCAGATATTCAAAAACCTTGGTGCATAAATAGTAAAAACGAAAATTACCCGACTGAAACATCAGATAGCACAAGACTCAGAAACACTGTACAAGCCTTTTTGTTTGCCCTCTTTGCTTCGGGAGAGGATTTGGGAGCTGGGGGCTTGCTGCTAGCTGCCCCACCAGTGGGAGAGCTCCTGGCTGTCCCTGGCTGAGTGGGCCTTACTGGTAGCTCCCCAGTCCTGGCGCTGCTCCTGTGGGGAGCCGGGAGCGCGACAGCCCCACAATGGGGAGGGCAGAGCGGGACCTGGTCCCTGTCTTGATCGTCTCCCAGCTCCAGGACTGGGCCTCTTGCTGGTGTGGCTTACCAGGAGCAAATGCTCCCAGTCCGCATCTACACAAGTCCTACTGCACACTATTTACTGCGCAATTACTTTAGTACCTGTGTTTACGGGAACTAACTAACCGCACAGTAGACTAATTTACTGCACAGTAGTTTATTAGCATGGCTAATTGGTGATGCTTTCCTGCTCAGATGAGTCTACTGTGCAGTAAAGTGTCTGGTGTAGGCACACCCACTGAGCCTTCAGTTTAGCGCACTCCCACTTCGCTACAGGGTCTTTGCCTAACAAAATCAGTGAACATCATAACTTCTTGCACCATCAGGAGTCATTCTCTGCAGTACAGGCTCAAATCACCTTTAAAAACCAGCAAGAGCCAGCAACGGCACTAACTTGGTATTTATATCAAGGCGTTGCCTCGGGCTGGAGGCTAGTTACTAGATAGTAGTGCTGCACCTTAGAAACCTGCTTCCTGCTGAGGACCAGTGCAGCAAAAACTTGTCTGGCTTGGAGGTCCAGCCACATTTTAGCTTAAAACCAGGACACTGGAGCATCAAGGTAGAAAAGGCAGCTGCTTCTCTTGTTCTGCCAGGGAACTCCAGGATGATGGGAAAAACCAGAACAGCTCTAATGTGACCCCTGCGTACAGCTGGATCCAACCTGGGAAAGGATATAGAAGAACTAGCGAAGGTCCCTGAGGAGGGCAACAAGGATGATCATTGGGGAGAGGCTAAAGACGCTAGGCCTTTTTGGTTCAGAAAAGGGATGCTCGAGGAGGGACCCGATAAGGGTTTACAAAACACCAAATGGCGAAGAGAAAGTGGGTAGAGATGTATTATTGACAAGACAAGAACTAGGGGTCACCAAAGGAAACTGGTAGGTTTGAAACGAACCCAAGGCAGGTTTTGTTTCACCCGGCGTCTGTCGTGCAGGCGTGGAGCTGGTTGCCCCCCGACGTGGTGGAAGAAGCTCACAGCTCGGCCAGATTCACGAAGGGATTGGATGCATTTTATGGAGGCGGGTGGGGGGCACCGCTAGGCACTGAGCCTGGGCATGAGAAGCGGAGCTTCCTAGGCTGGAGGTTGCAAGCGGGGAGAAGACCCAGTCCGCCCTCCCTTCCAGCAGCCCCTGGGTGGCGCGGGGGATTGGGCTTGATGTGCACGGGGCTGGGGCAGCTCCTGCCTCCGGGCACTGTGTCGCCCAGCCCAGCCCAGCCCAGCCCAGCCCCGTGCCGCCGGCGGAGCCCGCCAGGAGGCGGCCGGGGCTGGGGCGGGGGGT
>NW_005842655.1:604870-624217 GCF_000455745.1 Alligator sinensis | reverse complement strand
CCCTCTGGCGGCGGCTGCAGCCTCGCTCCCTCGCTCCCTGCCTGCCGGGGTGTGTGCGCGCGGGGCTGCGGGGCGGAGACCCCGTCCCCCGGCTGCCCCCCCATCCCCCTCCAAGTCTTAAGTGACTTGGGCTGTCCGATCCCCGCTTTCAAGTGACTTAGGAGCCCGGCCTGCGGGATTTCAGTGAGCTAGGGCCTTCAGTGTACAAGGATGTGTTTGAACAGAGGGGTTTTGCACTTTGGTTTTGTGGGGGGGTCCAAAGCTGGTCTCTGTCTTGCCTCTTTTGGTGGGGTGGGGGGAAGGATCTGGCAACTTTTTGCCATGTGGGTCTTCCCACTTTGAAAGAGGACAAAATTCATGTCTGGACGTGTGGATCTGGAGGCATCTGTGTTTCCGCCCTGCGGGGATCACACCTGGGCAGCCTGTCCGTGTAGCGGTAGCTCTCTCTTGCTCTTGAGGCTGTGACTAGGTATCACTTTCCACAGCTAGGAACACACCGGTACAATTGCACGTGCCTGGAATCGTACCCGCTTCTCGGTGCTGGAGATGCCTCATGCCTCTGTGTGGACCCGAGCAAAAAAAAAAATAAAAATGCAAGGATTTTTTTGAGATTGGAGAAAGAAGATAGCACACTTGTTTCTTAGCAGCAGCGGCTGCTAGCTTGCAGGATACTGTGTGCATGTATCATAGTATGAGTGAATGGTGGAGAGGGATCCCTCCCTGGAAAAGTTGCAGTGCCGCAGCAAAGAAAAAGAGTTTCAGCAGAATTGTAAAGCTCCCAGGGACGTGGTACCATTCGACCTTCTGCATCACTCCAGCACCTTCCCTCCGGTTGGAAACTGGACCTGATTTTTGCCATAACCATGCCATGTTGCAGACCGTGCCAAAGGCACCCATGAAACTGTGGAAATGGAGATTTCCCCAGGATGCCAGGATCTTTCCCACTCAAGAGCCTGAGGCTGACTGCAAGGAAAAGAGACTTTCTGAAAGCCAGGTAGAAACCTATCATAACAGTACTGGAGGGGCCAGCTCTGGTAGTAAGTCCTGTGCACTGTATCACAATAAAGGGACTCTTTAAAAAAACATATTTTTTTTGTTCCAGAAAACAATGGGTACCACAGTTTTGACTGGAGATTAGTTAAGTGCCTTTCTGAGCCTGATAAATCTCTTATTGCTCCTTCCCGCAAACCTTTTGCTTCAAAAAGGCGGACGTGCCAGAAAGACCTAAGTTGTACGGCATTCATTTCTTTGAAGTATCTGTTATTTTCTCCCTCTCAATTAACACCAATCCCCCTCAAGTTGGTGGACCTGTTAAAAAGCAAATGCCTGGTATTGCAAGCATGCTTCTTGAAATGGCAGGTACAGAAGGAAAGCTCAAAATAAAATTTGCATTGCTTCACAGCTTGAGCCATTCCTGGGCCTTCAGCATCCTTCTTTATCTGAGATATATTGCTCAATGCAAGGCACATCTTAACGGCAAGAGTGTAAGGCACACAATTACTTATGATCTGATTCGCGGCATTGTCAGCTCTTTTTAGGAGCGGTACTGCACTTGTTATTAAAGCAGTTAAGAATAAACACTATTTAGTGGGGGGGTCGGCTGTTTAAACATTGTTGCTCCTCTGAGGGGAGTCAGTCTGGTGCATGGCATTGCTGATTATCTTGTTCGTCTATGGCCTTTCTGAATAAAGCACTTTTTCTGCCTCTTGGTGACACACCACAGGGCAGAGTTCTCCAAAACAAGGACTTCCTGCAGAGGTGGACACAGGATCTCTTTTTTTCTGTTTTTCTCCAGTTTTCCACCACTGCCCTCCATGCAAAAACGAACTAGTTCCCTGGGGCTTTGCCCCCAACCTCCCATCAGCCCAGGATTAGCAGAGAGTCCCCGGGCAAGAAGAAGTAGAGCAAAAAATCTAGCATCTCCAAGCTTGCGCCAGACTTGGTAGAGCCCATGGGGATGGTATTCCAAAACTAAGGAAAAGACGACATTTCACCATTATCACTGAGTCTGGAATAAGTACAATGATGATGGCTGTTCTGTCTCTCGGGTTCTCCAGTTGCTGCACCTGGTTAAACCCCATGCCCTCGCCTTCTGCACCCAGGGAAGGAACATTATCAAGGTCAGAACACCTGACAGGAGTTCAGGTGAATAAAGGGAAGAGCAGAGATGAAATATCTGGGAACCTTGTGTCTGCATGCTAGAAGAGATATAAGAGGAGAAGGTAGGGCAGGGTGGCACCCATGAGATGGGCAGTCTGTTTCTAGCATCTGATGAAATAGGTTGTGGCCTAAGAAATTCAGTGATGGGGTAAAAGGTAGCAGTGCTAACCCACATGCCTGCTTAAGCCACTGTATTGACAGGGTCAGTACCCAGGGTGTTGCTACTGTTACCGCTGCAGAATTGTGAACACAACAGGGGTTGTGACCTGGAATTTGAGTGGCAGAGAGAGTGATGGTGAGGTTAAAACCCCCAGTGCTGGACCCGCTGACACAGCATCTCTGGCTGCCATTAGGGTTAATGCTGCTGCTGCTCGCTTGCCTTGCTGCCAAATTTCCAGCCTTGCAGGAAGCCCTGCAGACTGCGTCCAGCCCAAAGGCTGTATGTTTGACAACCATAAATAGCCATGGTTTGGTAATGGTAGCTTTGAGATCTGGGCTGGACTCCCAACTCTAACTTAGGCTGCCTTGTACAAATTTCAGTTATCACACAGAGTGTATGAATTGTAGATAAACAGATTGTGTGGGCTTGTAGCCTATGATCAAGTCACCCTTAACCTTCAAGGAGCTAAATGCTTGGCCTTCCCCAGGTATGAGAATTTGGTTAATAATTGGAGCTTGTTAAAAAAAAAAAAAGGCAATTACTTTCCAGGGAACCTTTTGCTGTAAACAAAACAAATTTCATTTTTTAAATTGTTTGGGGATCTTTATCTAATTTTGTGATAATGAAAAAAAATGAATTTCACTTAGATTTTCTTAACAGCCTTAATAAAAAAAACCACAGAGGTTTTTTGTTTGTTTTCCCCTTCCTTTTCTCTTCTGTTTCTCCTGTGAGAGGAGAGGCAAGAGGGAGAGAAAGGAGGAAAATGAAAAAGCTAACATGTAAAACTGTTTGATTCAGAGCAAATGGGATCTTTTTTTCATGTCAGATAAATCAAAACATGTTTTTAAATTTCAGCATAAAATGGGATGCCTTTTAGCGATTCAGACATTTTTCATGAAAATGTTTGTGCAATTCTGAAGCAGACAAGTCACTGAAAAAAAGCTTTTCAGTTAAAAAAAAAACAATGATGAAGTGCACCTATTTTGACAATAATCAGGAAGGAACAAAATTTGTATCATCAGTGCAGCCCTCTTGGTCTTGTCTAGATCAGAACTGAGGTGTTACTAATATGGAGAAATTATTAACAGTCTAGCACGGACACCTTTAACATGAGTCATGACCAAAAGGCGTTTGTGCCCCACAGAAATGGACGGGGGCAGGCGGGTGTATACCGGAGGAAAAACAGTATCCGTGCTCAGGTTAAGCATCTGACAAGCTAATGATCACAAACAAAGCTTTGCATCTTCAGTGAACCTGTCTTCATTCAGATGCTCAGTCGTTTTTCACACAACCTGCCTCAGTCAGGCTGTTGGATGGACGGTGGAATAAATCCGGGCTACCTAGGAGGGGAGGGAGGCTGTCACTACTGTCAGCTCTTGTCTCTTTGTGTCGTTCAACTTTTCCCTTTCCTTTGACCCCTGCAGTGCAATGGCGGCACAACAACCTTAAGCAGGATTCCTTGGCACTCCTCTTGACTAAGTTTAGAGGTGGGCAGGGCTGGTTTCCAGGCACAGTCCTTAAGGCTAGGGACAGAAATTATACATAAACTGGTATAAGTGATCAGAATCAGGTTCCAACCTGCAACACAACAGAAGTTCAGTGTACATAAACTGCTTTCAATACAGCCAAGACTAGTTTAGGTACAGACAGAAATGACAATTTTTGCCCAATCTGGCCCCAGAAAACAGTTTATAGTTGTGACCAAACACAGCTGTGACCAAACACAAGTGCACGGCTGCAAACAGCCTCAGAAATGGTGATTGGGTGAAAATCTAATCCCTCATTGCATGGGGTATCATAGATTCATAGATTCATAGATGCTAGGGTCGGAAGGGACCTCAATAGATCATCGAGTCCGACCCCCTGCATAGGCAGGAAAGAGCGCTGGGTCTAGATGACCCCAGCTAGATGCCTATCTAACCTCCTCTTGAAGACCCCCAGGGTAGGGGAGAGCACCACCTCCCTTGGGAGCCCGTTCCAGACCTTGGCCACTCGAACTGTGAAGAAGTTCTTCCTTATGTCCAATCTAAATCTGCTCTCTGCTAGCTTGTGGCCATTATTTCTTGTAACCCCCGGGGCGCCTTGGTGAATAAATACTCACCAATTCCCTTCTGTGCCCCCGTGATGAATTTATAGGCAGCCACAAGGTCGCCTCTCAACCTCCTCTTGCGGAGGCTGTGTTTCCCCCTCTCACAAAGGGGGATTGAATTGAATTTGGATTTGTGCCTCCTAGGAGGGTGCCCTTGCCTAGCAGGGGCGTCCGATTTGCTCTTTTCCCTGGGCCCCAGTAAACCTCAGCACAGCAGGTAGTCACTCAGATGGTACTGCGCTCGCTTAGCATGCGAGAAGTGGTGGGATCAGTTCCTGCATTTGCCAGCAGCTTGGGTTGCCTTTTGTGCCAGCGCGCCAGCAGCTGAAGTGAGGGCTGGCCAAGGGGCATGTTCCTCTTGTGTCTGCTGCTTGCCCTTGCTTGCTGAGCTGCACCACAGCCCTCATGCAGCAAAACAGCCCTGCTAGGAGGCATAGACAAACATGCCAAGTCCTGATTTCAGCTGGAGCATGGGCATGCTGGGACAAAATGCAACCCAAGCTGCTTGAGAATGCAGGCATTGATCCCACTACTTCTGGAAGGTGGGTCCTAGGACCGAGCCCTGCGGGACCCCACTGCCCACACCCTTCCAGGTCGATACCGACCCATCCACTACGACTCTCTGGGTGCGACCCTCCAGCCAATTCGCCACCCACCGGACTGTGTAGTCATATGTGTAGTCATGTGTATCAGACAAAGGCATTTCAGAGTGTAGTGTCTGTTTTGTAACTTGTGCCTGCAGAGCTCCCAGCCTGTCAGTGTTTTCAGAATGAGAGGGGAAAAGGATTGGGGTGGGGGGGGGGTTCAGCCCCCCCTGGAGGATGGGCAGATGTATTGGAGCCCTCATGAGGTTGGGGAGGGGGGTTTCCAGTTCACCTACCTCACCCTTCAGTACCAGCTAGGGAGCCCCGAGAATGAGCTCCCTCCTCTGCCTTTCCCCCCTCCCATTCTGAAACCAGTGAGCACTGGCAGAGAGCCCTGGCCCTTGCTATAGGAACCTGGCTGCAGGTTCCCAACTGATTCCACCCCCACCCCCGCAACAGTGAACTTCTGTTTGGTCTGGGGTAATGTTGTAACTCAGAACATTTTGCAAAAATTGTTCTGAGTTGCAGCTGGGGGCTACACGTCTGTCTGCATCCTAAGATAAACCTGTATGGATGTAGTATTAGACTTAACTGATTTAGGTTAAATCAGTTTATTGAAGGTCTGTCCCAGATCCCCTCCAGATTCAAGTTAACTTACAGTCCTCCAGCATCGCAGGATGCTTTACACCTCCCCTACAACCCTTCCCCTCATGGGGTGGGCTGGCTAGCCTTAGCCCAAGCTGTCTAGCGCCCCCCAGCTTCTGGCCTGAGCCACTGCAGGCATGTGGCTGCATTTCCAAAATCAGAAGTGAATGTCTGTTCACTTGCTTATTGGTTCAATCTGCGTAGCTTAAACTAACCAGCAAAGATTGAACTGATTCAGCCTCGGGCTTTTTGACTGTTTGTACTTAGCCTAATTGCCAGCAGCGTCCCTGAGACATAACAGGTTTTCTTTTCCATGGAAACGGCATAAAATTGCCCAGACAATGGTAATTTCAATTGCTAAAATCTAGATTGGCATTTTTCATTGGCGCTTCTCCAGACTAGATATGGCATTGTCATCTTAGCTACAGAGGTCAAAGGAAGTTGAATTATGTTCATGCCTTGAAAGCAATCCCCTTCTCTGATCACTCTTTGGTCAGGCTGTCAGCATTGTGCTGTCCAGATACCAACTGCTTTGCTGTGTTCAGGATCTTCCCAAGTCCATGAGAGTAGATCTGTTTGCAAGTTTAGCTATTTATCACTGTGCAAGGTGTTAGTGCAGTCCATTAACACATTGAGGTGAGGATCCCTTAGGAGGTGTGACATACCCTGGCCCCAGATGTGGTCAGGTGCATCTTTGAGACACACTCCCAGGGTGTTTTCACATCTTCAGCGGTGCCCTTTAGCCCCAAACCCATCTCTCCCATCTCTCACTGCTTGACCCCTGAGGACAGACTGAGATTCTCCAAAGGTCACCTTCCAGACCACCTCCCCTAGGTCTTGCCAGCACTTAGCGTAGGGGATTCTGCCAGCTAGAACTGCACCTATGTTCAGTCATGCACTCAGAAAAGATAGATTACATCTTCCTCGCACATGAACCATCTGTATGGTCAAAAGTTCTTAAATTTCATTTGTCACTCACAATAAGTATGTGGTAAAAGATTTATTATAAAAAACAAAAACAAGCATAAGCAATCAGTAACCATATGTTGAGATGCAGACAGAGATACAAGAATAAACAAAAGAAAATATCAGAATGATAATTTGATTTTACCCTGCATCTTAAACCCAAGCTTCTATTCAGCCCACTAGATGAGGGCCTAAAGGTTTTTTCTATGCCCAGGAAAACTAAAAACAAACATTGGCTTACATGATCAGGCTTAAGTACTTGTCCTTATCTGGTTAATCCCATTCTTCTATAACAGGAGTATCAAATTCAAACCCAGACCTTGGACCAGATCCATACTGTGAGGCTTCTTGTGGACTGGATCCAGATCTGGTGGCAGACCCAGTGATAGAGCAAGCAGCACCAGAGGTGGCACAAGCAGCAGTGATAGAGCCAGAGGTGGAGGCAGCATGCCAAGCAGCCATGGGGTGAGGAGCTGTGAGACTAGGTTGGCAGTCCTAGCTCACCCCTCTGCTGTCAATGTCCATACCCAGTGGGGCACCATAGCCCTGGATTCTGCAGCGGGCCCTGCTCCCCATTGGTACTGCCCCCAAATTCTGTGACCCATCAGGAGCCCAGTCGGCTAGAAGGAACAGCTGCATAGGGTGGATCTGGCCTGCGGTTATACGTTTGATGCCCCTATGCTATAGCATTTTGAAGGTCAAAGATGAGGCATGTAACCTTCTTCCCCCTATTGTATATGTATCAGAGTGCAAGTTGTGCTGTGTTACTCACAGGGACATAGGCAAGCAGCAGAGCAGCCTGCAGGTGGCTGCACTCCCAATCAGGCACAGCTGCCTGATTGGGAACAGGGCCCAGCTGTTTGTGATAAAAGCAGGACCTGAGCCATGGAGCCAGCAGTTTGCTGCTAACAGCCAAGAGAAGGCTATCACCTGCTTATGTAACATCTTGGAGGGACAGGGCAGGAACTATGGGGAAGGTGGAGGCTCTTGTTTCTGGGGCATGACCTAAAACTACACCCTGCTGGGGCTGGATGGTGTAGCGAGGCTGCTGTTGGTGGGGCAGTCTCCAGGAAATGCCACACTCATGCCTCCCCAGTGAAGGGTGAGTATGGGGCACCAGACAGCCTCAGCCCCTGCTGCCTTGCAGGTTACCCCATGGAGGGGAAAGGCTAGGGGCGCATGCCCTGAGAACAAAGCAAGGGCCCAGGTTACTGTGTGGAGCCTCTGGTGGGGTCCTGGTCATGTGAAGGGGCCAGAGACAGCCCAGGTCTACAGTGAGGCCAGAGGCATACTAAGGGAACGGTGTGAGGCTCTAGCGGGGTGGGATGAGGCCCAGTGTCAGGCAAGGGGATTGAGGCTCAGTGTTGGGCAGGGGATGAGGCCCCAGTGTGGGGGCATGAGGAGACCAAGAGTGTCCCAAGCCGGGCAGGGAGCCTGTGCCAAGGGGAGGGGCTGGGAGCACTAAGTGGGGGTGATTGAGAGTCCAGTGTGAGGACACAGGGATTGAGAGTCCCGATGTCAGGGCAGAGAGATTGCAAGCTCCAGTGTGAGGGGATGGGAGTGACAGTCCTAACATGAAGCACTGGAGTGAAGGTCCTGGTGTGAGGGCATGGGAATGAGAATCCTTGTGTGGCGACCCTGGATTATAGGCTGGATGTTAGCCCATGTAAGTTTAGGCCAGGCGTTAGGCCATGGATGCCATCTATGAGGCATGGGATACGGTATAAGAGGAGGTTCAGAGCCATGTATATAGCCCTTGGCATCAGGGCAAGTAAATGGGCAGCTTGCTGCCTGGTTTAACATCTTCCAATGAGTATCATCAAAGGCATGGCAGGTGAGGTAAGCAGGCGGTTAGCCCAGAGACAAGTGGGCAGGCCAATGACTCAAACGGCCCTGGGACACCCACTTGTTACAGTATATCCATTTGGCCAATTAAGCATCTTTACTGGGCCATTTATGATTGGAGGAATATTAGGAATCATCCTTTCAGACATGAAGATTACTAGTCCAGTCTTCCAGTTCTAATCAAATACTATTGGGGTAAAAGATCATTTCCCTTTAAAAAGCAATTCCTTTGCCCAGGTCAGGCCTTGGTGCCTCAAGCACCTGATACGCATAGTTCTGCAAATGTAAATTTTACATATTTACTTTTTCCAACCATTTGGACTTTGATCGTTCAGGCATGCTTGGCCTTTATCCCAACTGAGATCTCATCCACCCTCTTTGGATCCATATCAAACTCATGCAAACAAACAAATAACAAAATTAAACATAGTTTGTCTTCAGCTGTTTATAGCCATGGAGCACTCTACCAGGAAACCTAATTTGGGGAACCATGCACGACATTCCATAAACACCTCAAAATATTGTAGGATCATGAGAGGAGGCACTACAGTGTGTATAGAGCATTAGTGTGTGACTCAAGAGACTGGTTTTAAGTCTAGCTTTGCTGCTGGCCTGCAGGGTGACCTTAGGCTGTCCCTCAGTTTGCCTTCATGTACCTCAGTTTCCTCAGCTGTAAAATGGGGTAATGATACTAACATGCTTTTTTAAAGCACATAAATAGGTGAATGTCATTCATGAATATTTACACAAGAAGAATCTTTGATCAAGAGTCCTGCTCACAGGGCAAACGACGTAATTATGGACCCCACAACTGTCTGTGGCAATGTGCCTTGACCTTTCATCTCCAAGGCTGACATGTCAATAGCCCTGGGGATTTCCAGTTGTCTAGAGTGCGTGCAGTGATTGTTACTCCTTCCGTATGAGCTGACTCATACTTGCCAACTCAATATACTTGGGCTTTGCATCCAGATGTGAAACTGTCTTTTATTAATTGCTTGTACCATAAAGTATATGCAATTGACAGTAGGGCTGTGCAAAGCTTCGGTCCCTGATTCAATTCGGCAGAGATTCAGCCTCGAATCCGGATTCGATCCGAATCCAAATCGAATCAGAGGACCCTTTAATCTCTCTGAATTGAATTGGAATGCTCTGAATCAATTCAGACAGATTTGGAAAGATTCGGAGATTCGGACATAGAGACAGCTTTAAATGTTTTTTCTACATACCTCTAGGTAGCAGGCGGCTCGTGAGTGCTGCAATGCTGGGGCGCATGGAGCGTCCCATAGGAGCACTGGGGCTGCCCAGCGTGCTCAGCAACAGACCCAGAAGTGGATCAGAAGCACTTTTGTGTCTGTCTGCCGGGGAGCATGTAGGGCCCCCCTCCCCACGCCTCCCTCACTCGTCAACTGGTGCCTCCTGGGTCTGGGGGGGGTCCCACCGTGGCCGATCGCTGAGCCAGAGAGGCACAGGGAGCTAAAAAGGCAGACAGGCTCATCGTGGGATATTCAGAGTGCATTCATTTTACGTGCCTCGAATACTATTAAAAATCCAGTTCCAAGTACCTCAACACAACTGGACAACCAGCACTCCCACGCAGGGAGTTGTTGTCTGAGACTAGGAAAATGCATTTTCTTATTAAGTAGTAACTCTAGTTATTCATTTTTTCAAAAAGGCAACATGAATCATTTCCCTCCGTTCACGGATGTCTCTGTCTCCCGCTCCTGTCCACGACTAGACACAGCCCCTCCTCATTCAGAGTTGTAAAGTAAACACATTCCTCTGGGCCAGTTTTAACATCCTTCTTTCCTGTTCCTCTTTTGTGACTGCTTTTGTTCAGAATTTGTGCCCAAGTTCTTCATTTTTTATTTCTTCATTATTTCCTTGCTTTCTGTAAGCTGTCAGGATCCACTCACATCCCTTTGGCATTCATCACCCTCCCACCATGCATAGGAGTGTATCTGCAATGACAGCAGATAAAATTACTGTATCACTTACCTGGTAAAATACAGCTTTAATGGCTAGGTCAGAGCATTGTGTGATTGATACAGGTGTCAGCAGTGCAGTGGGAGCGCGCTTTCCAAATGCTCATCTTATTCTACACAAAGGGCATCAATAGTGTAAAGTCGCGAACTAGATTGAACATTTTACAGCTAAAATGTCTCCGTGGCCTATCTATAGCCTATTTTCAGTCATGTACCTACACAGTCCACAAGATGGCAGTGTAAGACAACCGTTTCGATCATTTAGTCCAGTGGTTCTCACCCTTATTAACCTCAAGGCACCCCTTGGAAAATTCACAAGCATTTTGGACTGCAAAAAAATAATAGAGTAATTGTTCTGTAGCAAAGAACTCAGAAAGACCGCAGCACATCAGGTTTTTAATACTGTGGATTCCTATTTGAAATCTCTTGGTTTATCTTGTGAATCATGTTTGCAAACCTCACAGCACTAATAGTGCGTGACACCCCGTGGCACCCTGGAAAGGATTTCAAGGTGCCCCCATGGTTGAGGATCACTGGTTTAGTCTGACATCTAGAGTAATCCAGGCTAGAGAACTTTACCCAGTGACTCTTGTGGAGGAGGGACTGATTTTCTCGCACTACCTAAGTTACCCCATAGAGCTAAAAGCAATCAGGGATCATGCTAAAGGGGATATCTAATAAAAATATCTAATAAAAATCTTTTATTAGACCAAGAAGATTTTTGCAAAAAAAATTCTTTAATAGCAAGCTTTTGAGCACAAATACTCTTCATTAGGCATTGGAGAAAAGACTGTAAAAGTCCCATGGGGTAGAAATGAAAGTTTCACAGAGGAGTCAATAGATGGAAGACTCCTCTGGGCAGGCAGTTCTTAGCCAGTAAGGTGTCTCTCAGCTCTCTTGTGAGGCTCAGTGATGATGCAAATTACCTTGAACAGAGGCAGGAGCAGTATCTCAGGTATCAGGTGGTCAAAACTGCTTCCTCCTTGGGAAAATATGAAGATTTCATTTAAAAAATCAGCTAAAATTTGATATCTTCCAGGTGCCAGGTATCCAGATTGTAGCCGTATTGGTCTAGTCCTGCTTGCTTTTTCCTCTAGACCAATACAGCTACAACCTGGATACCTGATCCATAGAGATCAGACAAGGTTCTTTGGGTAAATCTGACATCTTTTCTTAGACCAACTCAAATAATTGGAAAAATTCTTTTTAGCAAGCTTTTGGGTATAAATACCCTTCGTCAGGCTGAGGAAGCATCTGCAGTTGGTGTGCGCTCTTCCTGGATGAAATGAATAGTAAAGAACCCAGAGGCTGGCATGCATGCAAGAAAGGCAGTCAGTGAAGATGTAAATTGAAGAGTCAGTGGGTGAGAGAGAGGCTGGAGGAGGGGGGGGGGGGGGGGGGGGGCGGGGAAGGGGAATTAATGTAGCTGGTAAATAGTGGAGGGGTACCTGGGGGGTCAGGTGTCAGGCAGGTTTATAACGTGTCATAAATCCAATGTCTATATTTAGTCCATGATTTTTTGTATCCAGGAGGTTGATGAAATTAAGTTTGTGGGCTCATCTGTGAAAAGTGTTTTGTAAGTTCCCCTTGAGGATTAGAACTGAGAGACTGGAGAGACAGTGGTTTTCTTGTGAGAAATGTGCCCCCACCGGTAATTGGGTGTTCTTGTCTTTAATAGATTTCCTCTGTGCGTTCATTCTGGTGCACAGTTGTAATTTGGTCTCTCCTACGTATTTTCAATCAGGGCATTTGGTGCATTGGATGAGGTATATTACATTTCTGGAGGTGCAGCTGTAAAATGCATGAATGGTGATGGTTCTGTTGTGGGGTGTAGTAATTGTGGGGGTGGGGAGATGTGTTGGCAGGTTTTATATTTCTTGTCATGGCATGGTCTGGATCCATTCGGCGTGTTTTGGGCTGTAGAAAGTTTGCTTCTGGTGATGAGGTTAGCGAGGTTTGGTGCTTGTTTGAAGGCTAGGATGGGTGGTTCAAAGAAGATCTCTTTAAGAATTGGGTCTTCTTCTAGTATGGGTTGCAATTGTTTGAGGATTTTCCATACGGGTTCAAGTGGGGGGGGGTGGTGATATGTCATAACCAGTGGTGCACCCATACAGCCAAGTAATTTTGAACCAGATCATCTTTTTGGAAAGTGATGCCTGGTCTCAGTGTATAGAATTCTCCTTATGCCTCTGTTCCAATGGCTAAACACTCTTACTGTTAAATATATTTCTTCTTACCAGTTTGAATTCATCTAGTTTAAACTTCCAGCCATTGGCTTTTGTTCTGTCTTTGCTAAATGAAAAAACCTCTTACTGTCTGGAATCTTCTCCCCAAAGATGTACACATAGACTGCAATCAAGCAACCTTTTCATCTTCATTTTGATAAACTGAAAAGACTGAGTTCCTTATGCGTCTTCCTCTAAGTCAGATTTTGCAGATCTCAAATCAACCACAGCCTTCTCCAATTTCTCAACATCCTTTTAATGTGTGTACACAAAGAATGGATATAATACTCAGATATTGGTGCACTAAATGCTGTGGATAGCAGTTGTTCCTCCTACTTGGTACTCCCCAGTTTATACACCAGACATCAAGTTAGCCCTCTGAGGCACAGAATAGTGCCAGGAGCTCATGTTCAGTGTGTTACTTCCGATTACCATAAATCCTATGTACAGTCTTTGCTTTCCAGGATCCAGTGCTCCATTCTGTAAATATTTTCTTTTTTCCTTGAATGTGTGCATGTATGTATTTGTATTTATTAAATGCATTGCATCTTATATTTGATTTTATTAAATGCATGTTTTCTTTTTCCCTTAGATAACTTCTATTTGCTTAAAGTAATTCGTTTGGTTTTGTTTGGTTTTCCAAAGGAATAAATTTGGCTTTGTCTAAGGACTTTTCTTAATGGAAATAAAAGTAGGTAAGCATTGTAAACAATGTAAAAGCCTTGGGAAAATACAAGTTAACTAAATGATTACTAAAAGCCTTTAAAGCTTGATGTGCTGATCTTAACTTGGACTCTGCTGGTAATTTTTTTTACAGTATCAGTGGATTATTCATAAATTGAAGGCCAGTAGGTCCTTTAAAGAAAGGATGCTAGGCAAATCATTTACAGAGAAATATTGTTTTTACAGATTCAAAGACCAGATCATACAAAAGTTTTTGCACATATTTAACTTAATGCACTCTGAATAGTTCCACTGAAATGGAGACAAGGTTCTTTTGATAAATCTGATCTCTTTTATTAAACCAACTCAAATAAAAGAGAGCAGATTTACCCAAAGAACCTTGAATGCCTATGTCCTTAGACCAACATGGCTACAACCTACACCCCTGAAAAGGAGTGCACTATTAACAGAGCATAAAGTTAAGTAAGTGTGTAAGTCATTGCAGGACCATAGAATCATAGAAAATTAGGATTGAAGGGATCTCTGGAAGTCATCTCATCCAAGCTCCCAACACCCTGCTCAAAGCAGGACCCTCCCCAACTAGCTCATCCCAGCCAAAGCTTTGTGTAGCTGGGTCTTGAAAACCTCCAAGTATGGAAAGTCCACCACCTCTCTGGGTAACCTGTTCCAGTGTTTTATTACCCTCCTAGGATAGGGACAGACATTACACATAAACCAGTTTAAGTGATCAGAAACTGGTTTAAACCTGTAACAGAAGAGATGCTCAGTGCCATTGGCAACGCGTAGGGGGTGCATGTGGGTGCACGTGCACCCCCTGAGATTGGTGATGCACGCCCTGAGAGAAGCGCTGCCGATGCCTGCAGGCGGTCACCACTCGCCACCTCCCCCTTGCCTCCAACACCTCCGGCGGCATCTGCGGGTGGTCACCGATTGCCGGTCGGCGCTTTCCCCCCACCTCGCCGCCAACACTGCCATGGTCGCCTGTGGGAGCTCTCTGCTAACCACCTCCATGTCTCTATTGTCTCTGCCTGTGGGCAGTCACCATGCCCCCCCAGCCTCTGGGGGCACGCATCATTCATGCGCAGTGCACATAAACCGGTTTGAAAATGACTGAAACCAGTTTGAGATAAACCTAGTTGAATGTAGTATCATATTTAACTGATTTGGGTCGTGCCAGTCTAAGCAATGTCTGTCCCAGACTCCTTGCTGGTTTAATTTAAATCAGACTCCCCCAGCATCCCAGCATGCTCTCTGGGCTGGGCTGGGCGGGGCTCTCTGCTCCACAGCAGGACTGGCCCCTCCCCTTTGCTTCCTGGCTGCAACTCCAGCAGAGACTTGCAGGCACAGCAGTGTCTGCCTGGCTTCCTCCTGCTGTCCCCCCCCCCTCACCACTCCCTGCTAAGCAGGGATCCCTTGTCTCCTCTGCCTTATAGAGACATCTCAGCATTAGCTAGCAGACCACATGCTGGTACAGTCCATGCTGTGGCAGACAGCAGTGTCGACTTAGGGCTTTTTGGAGCTAATCAACAGCTTAGCTGGTAATGTCTTTCCACTCCTCCTTTGTTTAAGAAGAGCTTGAACTAATGAGCGGATGTTTGTTTTCTGATGGGGTGATAAATGCTGATAACAGAGCTGATAAATGCTGTGTTATCAAGGAAAGGGGGGAACCCCTCCCTAATCCTGCTGGGGCCTGGCCACATCCCCCTCAGCTCAGCCCTGTGGAAGGGAAAGGAAGGCTGCTTTAGCACCCACCGGCTTCTAGCCTGAGCCACTGCAGGCATGTCCCTGTATGTCTGCGATTTCTGTACAGTTACAAATTTATTTAGCCTAGCCAGGTTAGACTAACCTGCAAAGATTTAATCCATTCAGGCTCAGGCTTTTTGGATGTCTGTCCCTAGCCCTAGTGAGAAAATCTTTCTAATATTTAATCTAAACTTCCCTTGCTGCAGCTTGAGACCGTTGCTCCTTTTCTGTCATCTGCCACCACTGAGAACAGTCCAGCTTCATCCTCTTTCAAACCTCCCTTTACATAGTTAAAGGCTGCTATCAAAACCCCATCTCAGTCATCTCTTCTCCAAACTAAATAAGCCCAGTTCCCTCAGCCTCTCTTCATAAGTCATGTCCCCCAGCCCCTGAACCATTTTTGGTGCCCTCCACTGAAATCTCTCCAATTTGTCCACATCCTTTCTGTAGTGGGGGGCCCAAAACTAAACACAGTACTCCAGATGTGGCCTCACCAGTGCAGAATAGAGGGGAATAATCACTTCCCTTGACCTGCTGGCAACATACCTAACAAGGCAGCCCAGTATGCCATTAGCCTTCTTGGCATAAAGGGCACAGTGTTAGCTCATATTCAGCTTATTGTCCACTGTACCCCCCAGGTCCTTTTCTGCAGAGCTCCTCCCCAGCCAGTCAGCCCGCAGCCTGTACTGGTGCATGGGATTGTTTCATCCTAAGTGCAGGACTTTGCACTTGTCCTTGTTGAACCTCATGAGATTTCTTTTGGCCCAATCCTCCAATTTTCCTAGGCCACTCTGAATGCTAGCCCTACCCTCCAGCATATCTACTACTCTGCCCAGCTTGGTGTCATCTGCAGACTTGCTGAGGGTGCACTCTATGTCATCTTCCCTAGTCATTGATGACAACATTGAAAAAACTGCCCCCAGGACTGACCCCTGGGTGACTCCACAGCTGCCAACTAAATATTGAGCCGTTGATTACTACCCTGTGAGCCTGATGCTTCAGCCAGTTTTCTGTCTACCTTACAGTCCATTCATCCAGCTCACACTTCCTTAGTTTGCCTGCGAGCATGATGTGAGAGACAGCATCAAAAGCCTTGCTAAAATCAAGGTATATCACGTCCACTAGTCTTCCCGCGTCCACAGAGCCAGTCATCTTATCATAGAAGGAGATCAGGTTGGTCAGGCATGACTTGCCCTTGGTGAATCCATGCTGACTGTGCCTGGCTTCTCTTCCCCTTGCTCCCAGGAAACTGCCTGTAAACTGCTTAGCCTGTTTGCAGCCCCTGTTTGCTGGCTCTTTGGTAGCTGGCTAGACCAGGGCTATAGTTTTAAAGGGCAGAAAGGGTACTGTAACATAGTGTTTCCTCAACCTTGCGGGTTTACGTCCCACCTTAGGAAAGTCAGGCTTTCTCGTACCCCCCGTTCTTCAGCCTCTGCTTTCCTCACTGCTGACTCCCTCCCCACCATTGCCATGGAGGGGAATTAGCAGTCACTGAAGAAGGGGGCATGTGAGAATTGGTGGCGAGGGAAGTGCTGCCATGATTCGCACATCCCCTGGTAGGAAACTTTCAAGCCCTCCCAGGATGGTGGATCATCCCACAGTTTGAGAAACTGCTGTAGCCATCCAGCCTTACCTCCTGAGACCATCACCCCGTGTCTCTTCCATGGAACAATAAATGGTGGTTGAGCAAGAACATGCCTTTGCATTGGGTTTTCAATGTATTTAGTTTGTGATTGAAAGGCTATAGCCATATGTTTGTTACATATGCGGAGGGATGACTCATTCCCTCCGCATAAATCAGCTGTGGCCTGTGGACTGTTAGTCATCACATAATTCATAGGTTGTTGGTAATATAGTTTTAGTCACATAGCATAATGAGGGTCAACTTAAAGGCAGAAGCTATAGAACAAAAACAAGTCCCATGAGATGTTCTCTATCACTGATTCACACCAAGAATTGGACTTTCTTTGTTCTTTAGAAGGTGATTAATTATATTGAATTAACTCCCCAGTATGATTCTTGCATCTGATGGATGCTGCCAGTCTGATCAGGATGGATAAAAGCTGCTAGCCTGTTTGCATATTTTTATACTAAAACATTACATATTCTAGAGGGCACTGTCCCCACTTAAAAATAGTACTGCTTAATGAGAAGTATGGGATTTGACAGCTTGAACATCTTTAGGAGAAAAAAAGATGATGGGCAAAATGTTCAAAATTTAACTGGAAGTTAAGAACCCAGGTGTTTATGTAGCTATGTATCTTTATGAGGCCAAAGACCAAATGCTTAGGCGCCTAAGGCCACTGAAAAGTGTGCAGTTAAAGGCACAATGGGATCTGATCCGCAATCCCAACAGCTGTGCTTCCTGTGAAGCCACACGTGCATGCCAGGAGGCACAACGTTGGGATCGCAGATCAGACCCTAATCATGTCCTATTTGCCAGTGCAGGGGGAGCCCAGGATCAGCTCACACAACTGATCACATCAGACAAAGGATTAATCTAGTGCCCATGGGGGAACCTACACATGTGCCCAATGCCTGCTAATTAGCATGTGCCAGAGCAGACTTCATCAGTCGTGTCTGCTGGAGCGTGCTAATTAGCACACTTCAACAGCCTCAGCGTCATGTGTATTCAGTGTCCCCGCACATCAGAATGGTGGTGGGGACGCTTTAACTAAAGCTCGTCAGACGTTATTCAAGTAATGTTTCTAATCTGCTTTTGTTATAGGGCCTTCTGTGACTGTGTGAATAGCGCAGCATCCAGGTAAATATATGTTAGCGTGTTTCTCAGATACTGAAAAAGGCAATTGTGTAGCGTCAGTACATTGAAAAATTCCTGTAGATTGACTCCTGGCTCCATTTTCTTAAAAATGGGACCTACAGCAGACATGCAGAAAGCCTCCCTTTTGGGGAGCTGGGTTTTTTGTTGTTATATCTCTGAGCCAGGAACAGTCTGGTATGAGTTTTGGAAAGAAGTGACCTGAAGGAGGGTGCTTTTGCTCAAAAGCTTACCACATTTCTCTCTCAACTGTATATAATTAGTTCAATAAAAGAGATCGCAAAAAAATCCTTGCCTCCCTTAGGTTTCCAAAGTCTTCAGGCTTCTCTTTAGCATATGTTGGTATACCACTCTCTGCCTCTCATAGTTTTTCACTGGAAAGTATGGCATTGACGTTTGACCCTAAATGGCTTCTGTTTCAGCTGTTTGACAGATGCGTCACTACCAGGGTTTTGTGTGATGTCTTTTACTGGCTCAACTGTATAGTTGGGAGCGAAGTTAGACAAACTTTCAGACTCTTAGACACTTTAGTCAGGCCCTTAGTCAGACACAGGCTAAACTAAATAATAGAAAATAGGTCTGTTTTTAACTCCATGGAAAAGCAAACAGTCTGCTTCAAGGAATGGAGGGGGGCTGTAAACTAAGAGTGATTATCAGGAGTGGTTATAAGACAGAAGTATTGCAGTAGAGTAGGCAGGCTGGCTTAGTCGAAGAGCAAGACCGTTCTAGGAGGAGGTTGTTATTATCTGTGGAGTGCAGAGTGATTAACACAAGGAGTTGCTAGATTGTAATGAGTCATAAGGCCACTGTCTGTGTTAAGTCCAGATTTATTATGAAGCTTATGACTTTCTGTTCTCACGCCTGTCTTCTGAAGGTGTTCTGTGGATTTCTGCTGGGCATGAGGATTGAGGGGGCAGAAAGGGAGTGGCTGTTCTGTGAAACGTGTGCTCCCACTGGCATTCGGGAGTTTCTGTCCTTTATATATTTTTTCTGTGCAAGTTCATTCTGGTGCACAGTTTCTGTCTAGTTTCACCCATGTCATTTCCACGAGGGTATTTAGCTTATTGGAAGAGATACATATTACCTTCTGGGATACACATGTGTGATCTGGTTTCATGATGGAAGACATTGATTGTGGTGGCAGTGAAGACATGTTGACAGGTTTTGCATTTTTTGTTAAGGTAGGGTTGTGCCCCCTTGGTGTCTGTTGATCAGAAAGGAGTTTGCTTTTAATGATTAGTTGGGCCACGTTCGGTAGTTGTGTGAAGGCCATGAGTGTGTGCCTCTGAGTCAGAGGAGAGGGAAGGCAGGGCTGCGGAGCATTTCTCCCAATGTCTGATCTTTTTCAATTATTGTCTGCAGTTGTTTGATGGTCCTTCTTGTAGGTTCTGGTGTTGGATAGTACGTAATGTAGTATGTAATGACCGGGACAGGTGTAGTCAGTGAAATGGTTTCTTTTGTATTGTAGTAGTAGATTATTGTGGG
>NW_005842655.1:590435-604839 GCF_000455745.1 Alligator sinensis | reverse complement strand
TCTTTCCCTGCTGGAATATCCTTGCTAGGTAAAGGCAGTTTCTAGGTCGGCGAGGTGGGAGTCTCCTTGGATCAGATGCAGTGATGTCTGAGAGTCTGTATATAGATTACAGCTTTCATGGGTGTCTGGAGTGTTTCCTGGTTTTGTGGGCCTAGGTGTAGTAATCCATGGGTTTTCTGTATATAGTGGCTGGTAGATGCCATGCCAGATGTGTATTGTGGTATCTAGAAAGCTGTTGTGGATGTAGGAGTATTCCAGAAAGAATCCGATAGAAGAGCAGTGTGTGTTGAATCTGTGGTAGAAGACAGTAAGCAAGTCCAGATGTTCAGTCTAAATGATGAAAATACCATCTATGTAGCACTGGTATAGCGCAGGCTTGATGGCACAGTTTTCAAAAAATTCTTCTTCCAGGTGGCTCGTGAAGAGGTTGGCACATTAGGGGGCCATTTTTGTGCCCAGAGCTATGGTGGAAATGATGGTTGTTGAAAGTAAAGTTCCTGTGGTTGAGGATGAAACAGGTGATTTGTGCAGTGTGTTGGGGATGGAAATCGAAATGCGGTCCATATTCTTGTAGGTGTTTCAGGGCAGGCAGTGCCACAACGAAGCTGCACCATTTGCAAGCAAAGGAGATGTTTGTGCTGCTTGGTTTAAGAAAGTAGCTGCTGAGGAGAGATTTTCTTCAAGGAGCTCTCCGCACCAAAATGCTTTCCATTTTGGCTGCTTGAATCCATGCTCATTACCCTTCATGAAAAGGCCACATATTTTCTGGGCTCTTTCAAGAGGACAGAGGTTGACAGAGCTTAGGTCGGTGGAGGGAAGGACGTGTGATGATCCTGAATGAGAGCTATTCTGTTGCTCTTTTGATGATTACAGATGTTCAGAGAGTCACTTACTAGATGTAAAGAAAATAAGAAATTCATAAAAAGAACCTCTGGGCGTCATTAGTGCCCATAGGGATAGGACAGATACTGTTCACTGTTGTTTTCCATGTTGTCTATTTTACTTTTCCAAGCTAACCCTCTCCTTCTCTTTCTCTAGATTTCACAACCAGCTATATCCTTCCTCAACTGGAAGAATAATGACTCCACTCATTGCAGCCATTTACCATCTGCTCATTCTTAAACAGTTCAGTAACTGGACATGCTGTGGCCTCCAGGTCAACATGACTGGACTCTATTAATCATTCCAGTCAAATCCAGCAGCTGAAGATTAAACATGTGTTTCAGAGAAAGCAAATATGATCTGGAGAAGCCCATGAAAACTGAACTCTTCACATATGATGAGGAAAGGCTAACAAGCCTGTCTGGATTTCTGTCCAAAGGAGCAAATTCAATTGTGAAAAAAAATTAAGGAATGATTGGTCATCAGCTACATGAGAAATCCTACCATACATGCAAAAATATGGCTGAAATCGTATGTGGGTGATTGCATTAGAATTTACTGTTCTAAATGGTCTTACAAAAGACATGATGAAATGGCTTAGGGGACCTAAATGAGAAAAATATCTCAGGTACTGCCTAGACTCCTGCGTCCTAGAGGCTGGTATCGCTCCAATACTGGAGTCCTAGGCTGACAAATTCTGTTGCAGGAGAAATTAAGCAACAATCTTTGCTTCTCTAGAAGGATTAAATTGTAGAGGGAACATCAGAAAGAGCAGAAAATGAGCCAGTTTAACCACTCAGCAGAGCTCTCCCTCCAGAGCACAGCAAACAAGTCGCTGAACTCCACTGACATACCAGTGGCTTTGGATGAGAGGCTACTTCTAGGGCTGAAGATCTCTCTGGCAGTTGTTCTGTCTATTATAACTCTGGCAACCATTCTTTCAAACACCTTTGTAATTATCACGATTTTTCTCACTAGAAAGCTCCATACACCTGCAAATTATCTCATTGGTTCCTTGGCACTGACAGATCTCTTGGTATCTATCTTAGTAATGCCAATCAGTATTGCTTACACTGTCAGCCGTACGTGGACCTTTGGCCAAGTTATGTGTGATATCTGGTTATCCTCAGACATTACCTGCTGCACCGCCTCAATTCTGCACCTCTGTGTTATTGCATTAGACAGATACTGGGCCATCACAGATGCTTTGGAGTATGCCAAACGCCGAACGGCCAGCCGAGCAGCCTTCATGATAGCTGTGGTCTGGGTGATCTCTATTTGTATTTCTATGCCACCACTCTTTTGGAGACAAGCCAAAGCTCATGAAGAAATGGCATCGTGTTCTGTGAACACAGATCAGATTTCCTACACCATCTACTCGACCTGTGGAGCCTTCTATATCCCAACCGTGCTCCTCGTTATACTGTACGGGAGAATTTACGTGGCAGCTCGCTCCAGGATCCTGAAGCCACCGTCGTTATATGGGAAACGATTTACCACTGCCCAGCTGATTACTGGTTCTACTGGGTCTTCTTTCTGCTCCATTAATTCTAGCCTTAATGAGCGGCATTCTCACTCAGGTGGCTCCCCAATATTTATCAATCATGTGAAAATCAAACTTACAGATAGTGTCCTGGAAAGGAAAAGAATTTCTGCTTCAAGAGAAAGGAAAGCCACAAAGACGCTTGGCATTATCCTGGGAGCTTTTATTTTCTGCTGGCTGCCATTCTTTGTTGTAAGCCTAGTCATGCCCATCTGTCAGGATGCTTGCTGGTTTCATCCCATCCTACTAGACTTTTTCACATGGTTAGGTTACTTTAACTCACTGATCAATCCAGTCATATACACGGCTTTTAATGAAGACTTCAAACACGCCTTCCAGAAGCTAATACACTTTAGAAAGTGTTCTTAGTGTTGGACCTCTCATTCGTCATTGAGCCCAGGCAATCCTGCAGCTCAGTTGGAGGCTGTCTGTTCTTATGCTGGTACTGCTTTGGACTGGTAATTGGTGTCCCTGTTGCTAACTGCGTGTTGTGCATGTAACTGAAGACTTGTTGCCAATCGTTTTATATTTATTTTCCATCTGGAATTATATATCTTTTTTGTAGAAATTGTTTCTGGTCTCTTCAGTGATCATATGCTTCTGTACGATCAGCACAGAGAGGAGGATTTGTAACACGCGGGATGAAATGAAGAGGAAAGCTGCATGCCGTGCGCTGATGGAACATGAGTTGCCCCATTCTGTCTCGGCTGTGGAATCCAATGAGAGTAGGATAGTGTATTTGTCTCTAGGAATGTGGCATGGTTTTTTGCATATAATTGGCAGAAATTCTGTGTTGTAGTTCAGTCAAGGAGTGTTTCTGAGATGGGGCATGTGCATTAGCTTTATAAAACGTCACCAAATTAAGTGTTCTCTGGTACAGCCCCTGGAAAACAATAGAACCAGTAAGTGTTTTCTGGACAGTTATTCATAGTGTTGTGGGACACTGAGCAGGAGATGGGCAAATGAGCTATGAGGAGCCTTCGTTCATTTATTTTGATCACCGACTTTGAGGGCTCCATATCTGGGGAATTATAAAAAGCAGAACGCATTATTTGAAATTTATTTTTATACATTTTATCCTTAATGGAACAGAAGGTGCAGAAATCCTGCAAAATAAATAGCATGAGAAATGATTTTAAATGATGTGCATCTTACTTTGTTGTTTGGGTTTTGCCTACACAAGCTGAAATCACAATACGATTCTTGGGATGTCAGTACGTAGGAGGGGTGGGATGTGCTGCAGCTGAGACCTTGAAATACAATTCAGGAGGTCTAGATTCATGTTACAGGTTTGCCACAAACTTCCTTTGCATAGGAAAGAGTTGCTTGAAGCCAACTCCAAGGTATTTCCATAGGTGCCTGTACTTCAGCCTTGAAATGCACCTCGCTCCAGAAGGACAATCTGCACCAACAGGGCTTGGTGATGCCCCTTCATCACCAAGATCCCTATACAGGCAGTGGAGGAGTCCCAGAGCCCAAGCACTGAGTAGGGAGGTGATCAATAGGAAATGCTAGGTACAGGGGTACCAGTCCTTCTAATGAATTTGATATTTGACTTAGGGCTTCACATTAGGTATGTCTGTGATCTGGAGATCCTGAACAATAGTACCTACCAGAACCAGAGCACCTAACACCCTCAAAAGAGCACTGAGTTCAGCGCAAAACATAGCACTCCATATTCACTCTTGAGTGTCATGGCAGTGCCTGCCTTTTGCCTAATAACCTAGTGGCAAGATCACTCACACAGGAAGTGAGAATCCTGGTTCAAGGCCTGAGAAGATCCAAACCCATAGCTCTCACTTTCCAGGAGAGTGCCTGAATCACCAGGCTAAAGATTATAGATTCATAGATGTTAGGGCTGGGAGGGACCTCGAAGATCATCAAGTCCAGCCCTCTGCGCCAGGGGCAGGAAGTTAGCTCGGGTCAAAGGATCCCAGCAAAATAAGCATCTAAGCATTTCTTGAATGAGTCCAGAGTAGGTGCCTGCACCACTTCTGGAGGGAGTCTATTCCAGGTCTTGGGGGCTCAGACAGTAAAGAAATTTTTTCTTATGTCCAGCCTAAAATGGTCTTGGAGGAGTTTATGACCATTGGTCCTTGTTTTTCCTTGTGGCGCTCTGGTGAACAGATGGTCTCCCAGATCCTGATGCACACCCCTTCTGTACTTATAAGCAGCTACCAGGTCCCCGCTGAGCCTGTGCTTTTCCAGGCTGAAGAGTCCCATGGCTCTCAGCCTCTCTTCATAAGGTCTATTCTCTTGTCCTCTGATCATGCACATGGCTCTCCTCTGGACTCTCTCAAGCTTCTCCACATCCTTCTTGAATTGTGGAGCCCAAAACTGGATGCAGTACTTCAGCTGCGGCCTCACCAAGGCCGAGTACAGCAGGAGGATGACATCCTGAGATTTACTTGAGAAGCATCTATGGATACAAGCCAGAGTTTGGTTTGCTTTACTAGCTGTGACGTCGTATTGGTGGCTCATGTTCATCTTGTGGTCAATCATGACCCCCAAGTCTCTTTCAGCCGTGGTGCTAGCAAGTGTAGCACTGCCGAGCCTATAAGCCAGCTGCGGGTTTTTTCCCCCCGAGGTGGAGTACCTTACATTTACTGGTATTGA
This sequence comes from Alligator sinensis, assembly GCF_000455745.1. Classification (NCBI taxonomy): domain Eukaryota; kingdom Metazoa; phylum Chordata; order Crocodylia; family Alligatoridae; genus Alligator; species Alligator sinensis. Next base: position 599,798 of record NW_005842655.1, on the reverse strand, counting down.
ACTTCATGAGGTTCAATTAGTAGGGGAGGCATCCTCCATCCTTTCTATTCAAGCTGGACCAGGGCTACCAAGAGTGCAAAATTAATGGGGCCAGGACGAGAGCAAGCAAACAAGAGCCTCACTCAGAAGCCCAATGAGGAGGGCTGATCTCTTGAAAAGCAGAGGTGGATTCCAGTCTTTGCTGCCAGGATGTTTTACACACTTATCTAGAAAGTCATTAGTTAAATAGCAGAGAGGACCCCAGCCCCAGGTTAAGGCATGTCCTTTCTCCATAGGCACAATCAGATGTGCTCCTAGCAGTCAAGTGATGGGGGTGCTGTAGATAGTGTGGGGTTAGGGGGGGCTGCAATGGGGGCTGAGCAGCCATCGGAGTGGCATCACCCGACAGAGGGCACTGGGACAATGAGATATTCCCTACAAGGATCCTCCTGGGCACCTGTTGGGATAACCATTGACTGTGGGTGCGTAATGGGTGCTGGGAAAGGAGCTGCTCCTGGCTTGTCAACTAGAAGGTAAGGAGTAGGATGAGCCATGTTAACTCTTGCAGGGAGAAAGACAACAGAGTGATAAACTGCCCGTTAGTGAATGGCCTGATACTGCTTGTATACAGCAGCCTGTCCGTCCAGAAAGTGCCCCATCTCCCTCCCCCAAAGTGCCCAGTCAGCTCCCCCTCTCAGCTTAACCAGTGTGTGGAATGGGCTGAATAGAGGTGGTACAACTCCACTTGGCTATTGGCCTAAACACAGAGTCGTACCCCTCTAACTGGACCCTTTCAGTTCCCACCCCCCAATTACAAGGAAAAAGGGACAGGACCCTTTGGGGAGAAACCAGGCAGGCTGGATGCCACATCCCTGAGAGCAATATAAAGGACAGACCCCAGCATCAAGGAAAGCAGAAGGGCTCAGGCTTGAGACAAGGCAAGAGCTGTAGCTCAGTGGTTCCCCATCTGTGGTATGCAGACAACCTGTCAGTGGTGCACATTAACCGATTTATTATAATGACTTTATATGACAAACATTTGGTACTTAAGGTTGAACTGAAAAAATGGCTGGTGGTATTTAAGGTTGTATCATTTGGTGCACAACCTGACAGAGTTTGGGAACCGCTGCTGTAGCTGGAGCAGAAGGAGAGACCCAGGGGAACTGACTGGACCTGAGGATGAGGGCTAAAGAGGGATGGTCACTCAGCAGAGATGCTGGCAGGGATGACAATAGGATGCTTGGGCAGGGTGGTCAGAAGGAAAGACAGCAAGGTCGTGTAGCGGGAAGCCTGCATTTAATAACAAACACAGAAAGAGCATCAGAGGTTGGAAGATGTTGCAGAAAGGAGCTCCTGTTTTTATGCACCTAAAGCTCTGCCAGCAGAACCGTGCCCAAACACAAAAAGAAATACTAGTAACAGTATTTGACTTGACTCAGTTTCATCAGTACATTTATGGTGAAAAAGTACTTGTTGAAACGGATCGCAAGCTTCTTCAAGTTATTAACACCCCCCCAAAAAAACCCCCACAAAAAAACTAAAAAAACAACCCACCTCTTGTACAGTGCTTCTCCAAGGATTCAAAGATAGACGCTCACTCCAGAAATACCAACAGGAAGAAATACATAGAGCAGGGTAAGAGTTAGCAATTGCTAATGCTTATATTCCACCTATGTCATCTTTTGGAAAATCAGTTTAGCTTGAGCTAACCTACAGGTCTAAACTTTACCTTCAGTCACTTTTTGCATATTGTTTTCCCAACAGAGCAGTGGATCACATGCACTGGCTGAAATCAAACCCAAGTGAGTGAGATCAACCTGGGGAGAATCAAAACTCGTCTTCAGGCCTATAGAGCAGGCACAAATGCTTTAGAAGAATTGGCTAGTTTTGTAAATGCATTCATTCTGGGAGCACTGGGAAATCAGACACTGGGACCTCATACTCCAGTGACTCCGTACTTGGACCACTAACCCTTTCCTGCATTTCCTGCGAAGAAGCACAAGTTTCAGAAGAATGTGAGTCAGCGTGTGATTTCTGAAGCTTCCAGTAGTCTTTTTAAACAGTAAGAAACTCTTCAGCCTTAGCTGTATCAGAGTTTCCTCTCTGATGCGAAGTGGTATTTACCTGCTCCTCCACGTACTACATCTGTATCCTCTGATACTAGTTTGTTTCTGGGTGCAAGTCATTCATCCTTGACTATGCAATTTTGTGCTGGTGTCAGGTCATACCGTATAAAATTACCAGTAAATACACAAAACATGTACAAGCAACAGCATTTCTTGGGGGAATGCAGCACAATTTTCAGTGCACCCTCACTGCAACTGGCATCAATGTGAGCGCAGAATACACAAGGAGCCTTGCTGTTTGTGTGGTCCATGGAAGGCATGTTGCAGTAAAGGATCTCAGGGCTAAATGCCATGTGCTGGGCTATCAAGTTCAGGTTCCCTGCTACTGCAGGTACCCACATCCTACAGTCTTTTTTTATAAACTTGCTGAGCCCCACTTTTAAATGCAGTTGGATTTCTTTCCCCTATTGGGAAGCTGTTCTAGGATCTCACTTCTGACGGTAGAAACCACATTCTAATTTCCATCTTAAATGTATTAACAGCCAACTTACACCCATTGGGTCTTGCGACAGTATTGTCCTTTAACTTAAATCGGTTTTCCTCTTTGGAATTCACCCCCACCCCCTTCTATATTTATAGGCTAAGCACAGATATTTCGGGGCATTAGAGGGAGGTGAACTCAATTCGAAATGGCTGCCCAATATCAGGACAGAGGGAATAGTGGTGGGGGGAGGGGGGGGGGGGGTCCAGCAGGCTGGAGGGGATTGGGGGTCTGCTGGGGGTTGGCGGGAGGTGTGACAGTCACGACCTGCAGGTAAGACTACATAGATCCGGGTTTATTGTAAACAGCTGTGCAATTTTTAGACCAGTTTGTGCGCGTGGAACTTCTGCACAGTTATGTAGACTGATTGCTGGTCACTGAGACTGAGTCTGTAAGTGCAAGGTCAGCACCAAGACGAGCTTAGTTGAAATCAGGTGGCCTTTTTGAACCTCATTTCATCTCCCCAAATGTCTGGACTGAGTGCAATCATATCATCTTTCAATCTTGGTTTCACCAGGCTAAACAAGCCAAATGTTTCTAATCTTTTCATTCCCTTTATCACCCTAGTTACCCTTTTCTGTACCTGTTCCAGCTGGATTTTGAACGTTTATAAACAGGGATAACTGGAGCTATACACAGTTTCCAGATGTCTCATCCATGCCGTGCATAATGGCATTAATGCTTCGCGGCTTCTGCAGGAAATACATCTTCTGACACATCCTAGGATTGTGTTTCTTTTTCATGGCTGTATAACAACGGCACTTCATAGTTATTCATTATCTTGTGCTTAGCTAACACAGCCAAGTCCCCCTCCTTGGTTGTTTCCAACAGGTAAATTCCCATTGTATCATGGAAGATTTTGTTATTAATCCCCAACTGTACAGCCTTGCATTTTGTACTCTTGAATCCATCCCATTTTCATTACTCAAGTCCTCAAGGTTATTCAAGGCTTCCTGCACAATTTCCTTGTTTTCCTCTGTATTGACAAAGTCTCTGATCTCTGTGGTGTCAGCATATTTCATCAGCAGGCTCCTACTATTTGTAGCAAGGTCATTAAGTATACTGTTAAACAAGATTGATCCCCAAACTGATCCTGGAGAAACTCCACTTGTAACCTTCCTCTACTAGGATTTCCCCTTTCAACCCTATTCATTGTCAGCTCCCCTTTAAGAAATTCCTTGCACAGCTTGCAGCTATTCTCCTGATCCCTGTGTCCTCTAACTTCACTAACAATTTCGCATGTACTACTATATCAAACGCTTTACTGGAGCCCAGAGAGATGAGATCTACATATCCTTTCACCTAGAAAATCAGTTATACTATTGGAGAGAGGCGTCAAGTTAGTCTGGCGCATCTTCATTCTGTATATCAGGATTGCATTCCACTTAGCTCCTCCATGTCTTCAATTTGTCCCTCCTTCCCAATTTATTCAAAAGCCCTACGTAGCATTGAGGTTAGAGTAATGGCCTTATTCATAACCAAACAATTTCCCTTGGTGATCGCTGAATGATTATAGACTGCCAATGCCTTGCAGCCAAGAAAAAGGCAGAGGCACTCAAGGATGTGTCAGAAAATGCATCTCCTCTAGAAATGCATACGTTGCTGTTGCACAAAGGACTGATCACCTGGAAATGGTGTATAGTTCTTTTTACCCCTATTTAAGAAATGTATATTCAGCACTCATTTGCATTTTATCCAATGACAATTTAATGCAAAAATGCATTGAGAGCAAGGGCCAGAGCCCAGGGCTGTCCTCACTGAGTCATATTCCCACTGGCTCTTCCGGCCCCATGACTTGCAATCCTTTCCAGCCTGTTTTAACAAGGGAGAGGCTGTGATGCTGAAAGTCAGGCTCCATTATCAGAATACCCGAATTTAAGATTAGAAGCAACTGTTTTTTCACCGTCTCCTCATATTGAAATCTTGTCAGGTTCCAATCATGTTTGTTGCTTTCCTGGGACACTTTTTTTTTTTGACATTGGGCATGCTTTAAACTAATGTACCATTACTCATCTTGCAGTTCTTGAGAACCCGAGTTCACCGCGTCCACTTGCATCACTGCACTTGTATGAAATTGGATAGGATCTGTCCTGCTGAGCTGAACAAGAGCTTGGAGGATATGTGTAATGTATATGCTGTGAATATACAGCATTGTTTACCTCACATGCAAGATGCATTTGGAATAGGGCAAATCCAGGCCAGATGTGGAATGCACCCCTGCATCCATGCCCGCCTGCTCAAACTCTTCAACAAGCCGGTGTCATTTGTGCATTGGACAGAAGCTGGAAAAAAACAAAACAAGCAACACCCCCCTCCCCCTGCTCCATTCATTCATTCATCTTACTTCCTCACTTTTTTTTAAAACCAGGGCAGGACTCCCAGTGATGCTATATCAAGTGCTCTTTGTTTGGGAATAGCTCTGGATCTCTGATTTATTGTCCTGTACTGGACTATTTCTGGAGAGTTAGATGGGTTCCAAGAGCTCACGCCATGTCCAGAGTCTTTCTTCACTTAAGACTCAAAATTTATGCTGAGTCTTTAAAAACACGAGCCTGCAGCAGCGAGTTAACCAAATCAGTGCTGAAAATGCGTACGCTGCAGAGTCTGACATGTTCCCTGTACCGCCACACATGAACACTGGTGCAACATTAAGGTTTTATGGAGGCCAGTGTCTACCCCAGCTAATGTCCTTGAGAGACCTCTTAATTTTAGCTACAGGTACCACAGATGTTTGGCTTATTTCATATCTTTTTGTAAGCTTGAAATTTAATTGTAAAATCTGGCAATTTTTCTTTATACTAATATGTTACTGAGACAAAAATACCTTATTCTATTTAAACTTATGCTAAGGAAATGTGACAAAATACTGTTATGTTAATATAATATTATATTATGGGCCATGATGTTTCATCGGAACATTATGATGTGAATAGTCTAGCATGTTGCACTTCTTTCTTTGGTAAAAATATTGTGCGGGTGTCTGAAATTAGCTCAAAAATACATTTTTGTATTTAAATCTAGAGGCCAATGATTTACATACTCCCAAAACGGACCACATATTCTGAGATATATTGTTTTTGAATAACTCTTTCCTAGTCCAACAGCAAAGAAAATGCATTTCAGATTGAGCAGCAGAATGAAATGCTTTTCCTGCCAGTATGCTGTCTCTGCCTTTAGAAAGAGCTATAAATTTATATGGAATAAAACTAAGGCACCTCTCTATTCTAATCAAAATATTGAACAAAAATCTACAAAAACAATGATGCAGCAAAAACCAGTATGGGCAGTACACTGACAAATTGTGTGCTAGCGTGAAGAATACAGAAAGGCAAAATAGAAAATTCACCAAAGGTGAGGAATTCATTAAAAAATGGAGGCAGTTCTAATGCTAAGTGCAGCACTGGTGCTCATCCCGGGCACTGGAGCTGCATGGAAGTGTCAATGTGTGCTCTGCTCTGCCAAGTACACCACAAGGACCACTTGGCAGAGTGTTGGAGGTAAAGTTTTATATACAGGCAGTCCTCAGACTTACAATACAATTGGTTCCTGGAAACCACGTCTTAAGTCAAAACGTAACTTGGAACCAATTTTCTCATAAGAAACAATGTTATAAATGGGGGATTGGTTCCTGAACCAAGGCCCGATACCCTATTTTCACTAACAGTAACTCAGAATTGTGTACTCAACCAATTATAGATGAGTACTATAGCTACATTAATGTATTTCTATTGTAAATAGCAATCATATTGATTTGGAAGGACTTTTTTGAGGTGACTTTGCTGGACTTTTTGAAGTGCTCTCGGTTGGACTTTGTGAAGGGCTCTTGGCTGGAGTCTTCTCAGGAGTCTCGGCTGCAGGTTTTTCTGGAGTCTCGCCTGCTTTCTTAAAGGAAGTGTCCAAGGAAGTTTGGACAGATGTTCTCCAGGGAGACGGGCGACGCAGTGAACTTGTTCACTGGTGTGGTGTAGTGTCGGCTCAAGTGTTGTAAAGTGGAAACTGATGTCAGCAAGTTGAAACAGGGTGTCAAGTTATAAACGTTGTAAGTGCAAAACATTGTAACTCGCAATGTTGTAAGTGGAGGACTGCCTCTGTGTGTGTGTGTGTGTGTGTGTGTGTGTGTGTGTAAATGTTTTTACAAAAACAAACAAAACCCCTCCAGCAGGAGCCTGCAATGACCAAGTAGTGAGCTCAGTGTTCACTGCACATGCATAGGACAGCCAAGGGAGAAGCAACTGCACCTTCGTCATAGTTTCATAGTTTCTAGGGTCAGAAGGGACCTGAACAGATCATCAAGTCCAACCCCCTGCCCTGGGCAGGAATGAGTGCTGGGATCATAATATCTCAGCCAGATATCTATCCAACCTCCTCTTGAAGACCCCCAGGGTAGGGGAGAGCACCACCTCCCTTGGGAGCCCATTCCAGAGCCTGGCAGCCCTAACTGTAAAGCAATGCCTCCTGATATCAAGCCTGAACCTGCTCTCAATCAATCTGTAGCCGTTAGTCTTTGTTATCCCAGGTGGTGCCCAGGGAAACAGAGCCTCACCTATTTTCCACTGGTCTCCGCTGGTGAGTTTATAGATGGCCAGCAGATCCCCTCTGAGTCTTTTCTTGTGGAGGCTGAATAGATTCAAGCCCTTTAGTCTATCTTCGTAGGGCCTGGCCTGCAGACCCCTGACCATGCGGGTGGCCCTCCTCTGGACCCTCTCAAGGTTAGCCACATCCCCCTTGAAGTGCGGTGCCCAGAACTGGACGTGGTACTTCAACTGCGGCCTGACCAGCGCCGCATAGAGGGGAAGGATCACCTCCCTGGACCTGCTTGCGATGCATCTGTAGATGCATGACAAGGTGCGCTTAGCCTTACTGACCGCTTCCTACATGCAGCCCCTTACACTTATCTGTATTGAATTCCATCCTATTCTCATCTGTCCACCTCTGTAACCTGTCTAGATCGAGCTGGATTCTGTCCCTCTCCTCCATTGTGCCCACTTCTCCCCACATCTTTGTGTCATCAGTGAATTTGGACAGCGTGCTTTCCACACCCACCTCCAAGTCGCTGATAAAGATGTTGAACAGCACAGACCCGAGGACCGAGCCCTGGGGAACTCCACTGCCCACATCCCTCCAGGTCAAAAACGACCCGGCCACCACCACTCTCTGGGTGCGACCATCGAGCCAATTTGCCACTCATCTGACTGTGTAGGCATCAATGCCCCAGTCGCCTTGTTTTTTTATGAGCATGGGGTGAGAAACAGTGTCAAAGGCCTTCTTGAAGTCCAGGCAGATGACATCCCCCTAAACACCCACATCCAAGGACTTTGTGACCTGGTTGTAAAAGGAAACCAGGTTAGTCGGGCAGGATCTGCCTGCAACGAACCCGTGTTGGTGGCCCCTGAGCATGACCTCCCATGCTGGGCCCCCACAGATGTGCTCCTTGATAATTTTCTCAAAGGTCTTCCCAAGGACTGAGGTGAGACTAACTGCTCCATAGTTACCCGGGTCCTCCTTTCTCCCCTTCTTGTAAATGGGGACCACATTGGCCCTTTTCCAGTCCTCTGGGACCTGGCTAGAGCACCACGAGCACTCACACAGCCATGCCAGGTGTTCGGGTGCAAGCCTGTTGCATGGCCAGTAACCTGTTGCATGGCCAGCTATATAACATGCATCTCCCAGGCTGTCAAACCAACCTCTTTCACAGCGTCATGAGATGCATTTACTGCACGTTCCTTCAGAACACAATGGTGAAACTGAGAGCTTCCGAAACGCGGGGAGCGGGCTTCCACCCTGCTACCCTCCTGACCAGGCAGAGGTGCTCAATGACTAAGCACCTGGTTGGCAAAGAAATCAGGATGACTGATATTAGCTTCCAGTCTCAAGGAGGCCAAAATAAATCTACCCATACAAATCCTAAAAGGCTGTGGTATAGGATGCCTCATTTACTTGCTCTCAAAACAGCATGCCTGGGAGTGTGGGTAACAAAGCACGCAGGACAGTAAGACTGAGGCCATTGCTCCAAGAAACAGGGGGCACAAAAATGATTTGGGATAATGAACCGTGCCAGAAAGTGCGTGCTGTATCTGCCCTCCCTGCCTCAGAACCGTGCGCTAATGTGCAGACACGCCTGATGGACATGGGGTGGAAATCTGCACGAAGAGCTTGAGAAACCAAGGCAATCGATGAGAGGCCGGGGGCTGGGTGAGCCGTGAGGGCAGGCCCGGAACGGGACGGTCCCCGGACGGGGTGTGCGGAGCGCGGCGCCAGGCGCAGAAGGGACAGGTTTCCCGCTGCCTCTCACGGGAACCCCCCGCTCCAGCAGGAGGGAGGTAGGTAGGTAGGTAGGTAGGGCGGCCCCCCCTGCTGCGGAAAGGAGCGCACGGAGCGGTGGCGAGCACGGGAAACGCCGCCGTAGCACGGGTTGCTGTTTGGGTTGGGGCGATGGGGACCTTCACGCGTCTCTGGACCGGAGCCAGGTGTTTTACGTCCCAGGGTGACGAGCTCGGACACTTCACCTTGGCCCGGACTGCGGGGACGGCGCGAGCGCGAGCCCGGCGGCCGGGGGAGGGCTCCGGAGAGGGGTCTGGAGGCCTGGCCCTCCCCTTCCCTGCGCCAGGGCCAGGTTTCCTCTCCCCGCTGCGGCGGGTTTCCCTGCTCCCTTGGGCGAGCGCCAGCGCGTCCGGACCCGGCGGCGGCTGGGGGGGGATTTCCAGCGCGGCGCGGCGGGGTCCCGGGACCTGGGAGGAGTCCGGGGGGAGCCGCGGGGCCGCTTCCTGCGCCTCCCCT
>NW_005842655.1:589670-590083 GCF_000455745.1 Alligator sinensis | reverse complement strand
CGCTGGGCGGGAGCCGGAGCCGGAGCCGGAGCCGGGCACTTGGGCGCTGCGGTGAGACGGCCCGGGTTTTCCTTACACTTATCTGAGTTGAGTTGAGTTGAGTTGAGTTTCCTCGCGGGCCTCGCCGGGGCACAGGCTGCGCGTCCCTGCGTGCTAGTCTTAGGTGGGCGTCAGTTGGTAAGTGATAGTCCGGTTTTATTGTACGTTGTTGTGGCTGCTGCCTGTACGCCCTGGCTGTGCAGAGCTCTTTTCTCGCCTGTCCCTTGTTCTCACTCTTCTCTTAGCGCAGGTTTCCCTCGCTGTACGTGGTACGTGCGGTCCTGGAGAGCGGCGTGTAACTCGGATTCGCGCAAAGGGGACGGACGCTTTACCGTGGAACATGAACGACTCGTGCCCCTCGCAGCGGGGGGGGG